>NC_071267.1:15003838-15098838 GCF_023375685.1 Ictalurus furcatus
GGACGGATTATCTAATCTTTCTATTTAGGATGGAGAGCAGGTGAATTGGGATGCAGCATGTGTGTTTAATTTACTGCTTTGTGCTCTTGCCTGGTCCATACCAACCAATGATGTTACCCAGCAGTACATGCTCTCTCTTCTGCTTTTTATAAAAGTGTGTAAGGGTGGCAACTTCCCTCACTCAGGAAGCACCAGATGTGATGTGTTGTTTATTTTAGCAACATGACAGTGTGGTAAACCCACGGCATTACTTCCTCTGAGACACCAAGACTTTTTAAATGATTCCTGTTTTAAACAGTCATGTTTTCTACAAGAGTGCCGTAGTCACTGTTGTGTAAAAAAAAAAAAAAAAAAAAAAAAACAATGATTCATTTACCCCTCCATGTTGCCTTTGACAATTTCCCATTAGTTTCTGATATCACAAGCTATGTTTGAAATCCTGTTTTATAATGATCAGATCTGCCCCTTGCTTTTATGAATAAAAGAATCAGTAATGCCTTATCATTGGCCATCACAGGGGATTTTGATACCCTGTTTTCTGATACAGTGCCAGCCAGTAAATCAGGCAGTGAACATTTTCCATTTCATGACTCTGAAATTCCATGCAACTCTTACTTAACCTGAGTAATTTGAGGATTTTCACTTCCTCTTCCTGTAATAGCAGTCATGCAAGGTGTCGGTTTTTTCCATCTTAGATTAGTCAGATATCTCATATACATGTACATGTTAAACTAACTTAAAAGAATGCTGATACAACTAGTACAATAAATTAAAATTTGCAGTGTGTTTCTTGGATTTTGTCCATTTTACATGCGTATGTAAAAGCAATCCGAAAACATTTTAGAAATAATTAGAGCAGACTAGTATCCATGTTCTGTTGTACATGTTACAGATGGAAGGACATCTCAGTGTTTCATGCTCACTGCAAAAATGCTAGCAAACAGTTATGTGCATTGGCACCGTAAACAAACTACTTGTTGCATTTCAACTTTTCTTCATTCCTTATATAATTTATACTACTTACAATTCCCTCGATTTATTTTTCCACATTTCATTTACACCTCTCTAAATGCATTACACTCATACGCCATGTTTGCAGGTTGAATTTGGCAAAGCAAACGGTCACAAAACTCTTCCTCCCTCGCGCAAGGTGTTGTGGGGAACAGAAGCTGAAAAAATGTCCATGGATCAACTCTTCGAAAATTTACCAGAAATAGTAAACCATCCGCATACCTTTGGGATACTTATTTCAACAAATTATGATTTGGGACACACTAATTCGAATCTTGGATACTAATTAAGACGAATAGTAGGCCAATAGTAGGCCGTGTTAAATTCACTGCTTTGTGCTCTCACGGTCTTGTTGTTTCCATACCAGACAATGATGTTACCCCACCAGTACATACTCTCTCTTGTGGTTTGATAAAAGCATGTAAGGGTGGGCAATTTCGTCACTCAGTGGAGGAAAGACGTTGTGCAATTTTTTAGTAACATGACAGTGTGGTAAGAGCACGTCACTCTGAAACTGCAAGATTTTTTAAACGATTCATGTTTAAAACAGTCACGTTTACTGTAATAGTGCTGTAGTCGCCGCTATGTTTTCTTTTTACACATTGTTCCAACACAAAACAGAAGTTGCTCAGTGGAACTATAAGAAATACTTTGCATAACACATTTTTTACAAAATAACAAGGACATGATAAATGTATTACTGTATTGTACTGTTAAATATAAAAAGTATTATTTTAAAGAATAAATGTTACTGAATGTACTTGCTAAAGAGACAGCTCTAAATTCTATTGTGAAAAGATCATGACTGTGTTTTCACAATAGCTGAAAGATGTTCACTGACAGTTCACAGTTCCTAATGACTAAGGGCTCTGAGGCTTGAAAATAAATGACATACAGTGGGGAAATAAGTATTGGACACGTCAATGTTTTTGTCAGTAAATATATTTCCAATGAGAATATTCACATGAAATTTTCACCAGACTTCAGTATTAACTCAAGAAATCCTGAGATACTGCTTTTTCTTAGTGTGTTCAATACTTTGTTCCTGTGTCATTCCACTTTATTACACATAATTTTATTTATGGATTTTAATGTTGTGAATTCTTTATATTTCCGGATTTGTTGAGTTAATACAGATGTCTGGTGAAAATTTCATGTGAATAACCTCATTGTTAATATATTTACTGAAAGAAAAAAACGTTGATGCGTCCAATACTTATTTCCCCCCACTCTAAGTGCACTTAAGGTTTAGCAAAACATTTTATGCCAGTAAAAATGTGACACAAAAACAAACTTATTATCTCAACATCGCAATTAACTAAGATCAATAAATTGCATGTTTAAAAGTCAATTCTAAAAATATTTTACACAACAATGGACTTTAAATATAGCTTTCTATATAACACGTTACACAAGTGTAATAGAGAGGTGAGACAGGAAGTCTTGAAAAGATGATAGAGCCTAGTACAATAAGTCAGGTTTGAATGAAGGATCTGTTTAGATCAAGCTGCTGTCCTTAGTTTGTTGTCTGTTTAGATAAATGCTTGATAATAATGCTACTGTTAGCATGATGTTGTACAGTAATATAGAGAATAACTTGGTAGTAACCAACAAGGGGTGTTTGAGTGTTTCTCTTTAGCTTTGCATATCAAACTTGTTTATATCAAGTTTACACGAGTAATCCAGTATACTTTCTCGTGTGCAACACTTCTGCAAAAGAGAGAAATGAGAGTCGCATGTTGAGTATATTCTAAACCACACATTCATAGAGCATTTAGTGCTGCATCCCAATCATACTATGTAGTGTACCTACATAGTAATGTCAGTAATGGTGTACTGAACATATATAGGTTAGAACAATGGTCACCAACCCTGTTCCTGGAGATCTACCTTCCTGCAGGTTTCAACTCCAACCAAAATCTAACACACCTGTTTTATTGATCAAGAGCTTCTTAGGGCAATGATTAGATGGTCAGGTGGGCACGATTATGTTTGAAGCTAAAGTCTCCAGGAGGGTAGATCTCCAGGAACACGGTTGGTGACCACTGCTCTAAACTATATATCTTCAATACACCATTACTGACATTACCAAGAAGGCATTCTACATAGTACGCATGGGATGTAGCACTAAATGCTCTATTAATGTGTGTGCACAGATGAATCGTTCATAATGCCCATTAGTACATATCTTTGCAATCAGCACCTTTTGTTTTGGTATGCAATAAAATTGTTGATTTAGGTTTTCTTTAATGTATTTTTATTTGAATAAATAACAGTATACCTAAACAAAATAAAAAGGTACATCACCCAGTTTAACAAAACCAACTTGGTAGCATCGTATATTATTCAATTTCTGCCGTTTTCTAAGGCTCACCTTCAGATACCGGTCCCTTTGCTCCTCTCCAAAGTCACTGTCCTCGTCCTCCTCATCACTCCTCCAGGACAGAGGCTCTGGGAACTTCTTAGGCCAGGGTTCCTCTGAGGGGCTCAGCTCCTCCTGATCCACCTGAACACAACACCATGTAGATGTAGGTGATATCTGTCCACATATACTATAGATTCCCAGTAGTAACCATGGTAATTTGGCCATTCAGTCAATGATAGATTTCAGAGTTGGACATACCAGAGTTCACAGAATAAGATCAGTGCTTGTAATAAAAACCAAAAAATATGATCTATATATTCACCGTCCACTTGATAAGGAACACCTATACAACTGCACAACTGTAGGGTCATCAGCAAACTTGATGATGTGAATAGAAATGAACTTTGCAGCACAGTCATGAGTTACGGACTGAAGACCGGACATGCTCCTTTAGGAGTTTCTGGTAGAGAGCAGAATTAGTGTTTCCCTCAATTATTGCAAGTTGCCCAGACCCTGGAGCAGATGGTATTCTTTTTGTGGAATTCACTGTTTGGTTTAAACCAGATATAACGGGACCGCTGTCTTCCAAACAGTTCCACTTTCAACTCTTCAGTCCACAGATCATTCTCCCAAAAGGTTTGCGGATCATCAAGGGGTGTCTTGGCAAAATTCAGTCGAGCCTAAATGTTCTTCTGGGTTAGCAGTGGTTTTCACCTCATCACACTTCCATGGATGGCATTTTTGCCCAGTGTCTTTCTGTTAGTGGAGTCATGAACAGTGACCTTTACTGATGCAAGAGGTCACTGTTCATGACTCCACTATCAGCATCCTCTGGTGTTGTCCTTGGATCTTTTGTGACTTCCTGGATGAGTAGTTGCTGTGCTCTTGGAGGAATTTTGGAAGGTCGGCCACTTCTGGGAAAGTTCACTACTGGGAGTTTTTCCATTTGCAGATAATGGCTCTCACTGTGGTTCTTTGGAGTTCCAAACTGATGCATTTCAATCATCTTCTTCCTTATCATTTCTGGAATTTCTTTCAATTTTGGCATAGTGTGTTACTGGGTAAGACCTTTTAACCAACTTCATGCTGTTGAAAAAGTTCTATTTAAGTGCTGATTTGATTGAACAGAGTTTGCAGTTTCATAGATTTGAGGAATCAGTAACTACAGGGGCAAATACATTTTCACACAGGCCCAGCTGGTATTGGATAACTTTTTAGCTTCAATAAATAACATCATCATTTAAAAACTGTATTTTGTGTTTATTCATGTTGCCTTTGTTTTATCTTAGATTTTGTTTTAATTTCTGAAACAATTTAGAATGAGATGTACACAAAAACAGAAGAAATCAGGAAAATACTTTTTCACAGCACTGTATTTGGAGTTGTTTTTGGGCATGGTGACAGCACCCTCAGATGCCTAATATATTGCCTAATAGATTTATCAAATAACGCTGCACAGCGATTTTCACTACAACGTGCTGCATGTATCAGAAGATATTTACAGAGGCAGTTGACATTGAAGGAGGCATTTGCAGCTTTAATTGCCAACTACAATTCCCGTAAATCAAGAAGTTGAGAACCAGACTTGTTATAAACCCAAATATTCTCGAATGGAACGGTCACATCATTTACGTCATGTTTCGGGTTCTGTGCTTGGCCAGGGATAGCAATCACACTAGATGCGTACTGTGCCTGAGTCTAACTGAACCGATTCAGCGTATTGTGCTGGGCACAGTACGGAGCAATCACACTAGTCAAACGAACTGGACTCTGGGGGGGGTCAAAATGTGCTCGGGCACAGTACTAGTAACTTTCAATTGTAGCCAGTTGTACCAGACACACCTCAGGTTTACTTCAGGCCTGAGGGGGAAACACTGATTTTATCTGTAGAAGAATGGATTATTAGGTGGGTCAAAGCTGAGACACACAAGCAAAGAGGAGAGCTTCAAGAGTGCTTACATCTGCAACAATCAGCACTCCGTACTGGATCAGTCTGGTCACGGCATCATGGAAGACCTGGTAGACAGTCTGACAAGGCTTTGAACAGAGAGAAGGCCGATCATAATATGTTACATAATCACACACCAGATTTGCAAAAAAGAATGGACAGATCAAACATGTAATTATGTTCAGAGCAAAAACTATGATTAAGCATCCATCAGCCATATTCACAAACAATCTAAAGTCTAAGAGTAGCTACTAGAGGGCCCTTTTTCTTTATTTTTTTTTTAAGCAAAAACTCATTGTTTACATCAAATAGTAAGGCAAAATAAATTTTTGAAAACCTTTGAAAACTACATAAGTTTTTATTTATGAAACATGCAGTCAATAAGGCAAACTCTGCCTTTCCTCTTAATTTTGGAATTCCTTAGTAAAAGTTCCTTTCGGGAATTTCACGAATAGGTTTTAAGGAGAGACTTTAAGTGGCACTCTCTAAGCAAAATTCTTTGTGAATATGGAGTGGAGTATCTTAATTCCTTTAACAAGTACATTTAGCTAATTTGCTGATTAAAGTTTTTACTGTTACATGCAAGATATTTAAACTGAGTGAGGATTACAAACAACTGCTTGGTTCTACACAACAAAAAGAAATTTCAAATAGGAAATGTACTCACTGAGCACTGATCATTTCTTATTTAGCCAATCAATTTGACATAGTAAAAAAAAACAAAAAAAAAAACACCTACTTTATTAACAGAGAAACCTATTTTGTATACCATTGGCTTTATCAAGGCCACCACGTAACATGACACCATACCATTGAGAGCTAACTGCTGTCAACTTTACTTACCAATAAGGTCATGATTGTTTCACTTCCTTATTGGTCTGGCATTGGTTTTTGAGTAAAACAAAAAATTTTACACATACATGCTTAACATTTACTGCAAAACTGTGGCATCACTGTTTCTGCACCCAAAATCTACATTCATTAGATAACAGTTGAACGGAAAAATTGTCGTCATGCTATTTATTGATGTTCTGTGACCCCACTCGAGGAACTTACCAGGGCGATGATGACCTCATTGGAGAGGAAGTGGGAGAGCCCTGCTGCTCGGCAGATGAGTCTCTCTTGGCTGAGCAGAGTGGAAGAGGTACCGAGTTCACCTTCTGTGATCTGCTCCCTCAGCATGGCCAGAGCGCTGCAAGCTAACACAACATAACATCCACACATAAAACTCAAACGTGTTGCTATGCATACGCTGTATTCATTTACTTAGATCAATTCTTTTGTTATTTTAGTAGAAAACCAGAAATACGCATAATATAATAAAGGTGTTCCATTGTAAGGCTATTTCCACTTGGCTGTGGTACAAGTGGTAGAAGTAACCTTCAAAGAACCTTTTGAGTCTCTAATGGAGGGTTTCAAATATGGGGGCGATAAAGGTGCCAATGATGATGCTCACAGCATGTTGTCAGAATGTACATAAACTGTTATTTAAATGTGTGGAAATTGAAGGAAGGTGAATATTCAGAAAAAACAACAAAAAAAATCTGCTTTATGACTGTTGACCAGTGTACACGTGTATTTTTTAAAGTTATGGTTTTACTCATGGGTTCACAGTAACTGCCGCTCCACACCAACTATATCTCGGTCTGTGCTGTGAGTTTGAGTCACTTGTGCATTTAGATACAACACACACCAGATTCACTTTGGTTTTACATTTGTGTAATCTCAAACATTTTTGTGGGCAGAGGTTAACAGCATTTCACCTGATTGGTAATGAGAAGTGAATTTTAAAAAAATGTTGCCAACTAAAAGGAGGTCTTTCTGCAGTTTTCCGCCAAAATAAAAGCCACAACTAACGCATAATGAAGTCAGAAATATATTACTATTTGTACCCCAAATAAAAATGTATTATTATTGTTATTGTTATTATTATTATTATTATTAAGTATTATTCAGTGCAATACTAATGTTACAAAATAGCAAAACTTTGTATATATATATATATATATATATATATATATATATATATATATATATATATATATATATACACACACACATACATATTACATACACACACACACACACACACATATATATATATATATATATATATATATACACACACACACACACACACACACACACCCACATATACACAGTATCTCACAAAAGTGAGTACACCCCTAAGTGAAAATTGGGCCCAAAGTGTCAATATTTTGTGTGGCCACCATTATTTTCAGCACTGCCTTAACATTCTTGGGCATGGAGTTCACCAGAGCCTCACAGGTTGCCACTGGAGTCCTTTTCCACTCCTCCATGACGACATCACAAAGCTGGTGGATGTTAGAGACCTTGTGCTCCTCCACCTTTCGTTTGAGGATGCCCCACAGATGCTCAATAGGGTTTAGGTCTGGAGACATGCTTGGCCAGTCCATTACCTTCACTCTCAGCTTCTTTAGCAAGGTAGTGGTCGTCTTGGAGGTGTGTTTGGGGTCGTTATCATGCTGGAATACTGCATACTGATCATGCTCTGCTTCAGTATGTCGCAGTACATGTTGGCATTCATGGTTCCCTCACTGAACTGTAGCTCCCCAGTGCCGGCAGCACTCATGCAGCCCCAGACCATGACACTCCCACCAGCATTGACTGTAGGAAAGACACACTTGTCTTTGTACTCCTCACCTGGTTGCCGCCACAACAGCTTGACACCATCTGAACCAAATAAGTTTATCTTGGTCTCATCAGACCACAGGACATGGTTCCAGTAATCCATGTCCTTAGTCTGCTTGTCTTCAGCAAACTGTTTGCGGCCTTCTTGTGCATCATCTTTAGAAGAAGCTTCCTTCTGGGACGACAGCCATGCAGATCAATTTGATGCAGTGTGCGGCGTATGGTCTGAGCACTGACAGGCTGACCCCCCACCCCTTCAACCTCTGCAGCAATGTTGGCAGCACTCATATGTCTATTTCCCAAAGGCAACCTCTGGATATGACACTGAGCACGTGCAATCAACTTCTTTGGTCAGCCATGGCGAGGCCTGTTCTGAGTGGAATCTGTCCTGTTAAACCGCTGTATGGTGTTGGCCACCGTGCTGCAGCTCAGTGTCAGGGTCTTGGCAATCTTCTTATAGCCTAGGTCATCTTTATGTATAGCAACAATTCTTTCAGACTCACCTATCCTTTCACACAAATTCACACTGTGACTCATTAGCACTCTCTGGTGACATACAGCACCCATGACACTAAGTATCTTATAGATACCAGGTGCTTTAGGACATCACTTTCTCCAACAGATATGGAACTTTAAATAATGCCTGATGCACAGGATCCCAACCCTGCTCCTCAAGTCAAGTACCCCTATCCTGCATGTTTTAATGTTTTCCCTGCTCTAACACACCCACTTCATATCAGGAAGGACTATCAATTAGATAATTAGCTGTATCAGATGTGTTAGAGTAGGGACAACGTTGAAATGTGTAGGATTAAGAAATGTGTACTCCAATACCTGGGTTGGGAACCAGTGGCCAGTCAGTAATCAGTCAGACCCTAACTGACTCTACAGTACACTACCATTTTTTTAGTTTGAACTGGACATGACTGTGTATCTCTAGGTGTCTCAGGCAGCGTACCTATGATGGCATCAGCAATGAAGACGTGAAAGAGGCCGTTGCTGTAGAAATTGAGCTCAAAGAGCGCTGGCACAGTGTTGCTTGGGGCAATGATGAACTCGGTGTTCTTGTTAGTGCTGGTCACGTTCACACAGTTTCCTAGCAGGTTGAGAGCATGCATCACCACATCCTCAGAGTTCCCTGAGAAACCCAGATCAAAGTCCCTTGAAAGGATCTCTTCCTTCATGTTGAAGAAGTCCTCCACCAGCTTGGACAACAACACACCCTATAAGGGGGGAAAAAATGCTCCATTAGCACTGGCAAAACTACCCAAACTACCAACACTTTACTACAGAGGCAAATGAAGAGGATGTGGCTGACCATACAGGGTTAGGTAACTGAACACTCACCTGTCTGTGTCTGTACAGCAGGAGACAGGCCACAATGTGAGTAGACATGATTGCGGAAGACTTGTTGGCGGCTGTGACAAATTAAAATAAATCAAAATTGATAAGTAAATAAAGTCACGAAACGAAACGTCCTATGATTTGGGTTTATTTCAATGCATTTTTTCTTCCTATTCTAATCGACACTTTTCGACACTAATTATTCTAAATGAAGAATTTAACTGGAAAAAACTATGATCACTATGAAGGTATTGCCAGGATGGCACAGGAACAAAATGATTCCTGTATAGAATCACTAAAACTTCTGAAACTGATGTGAAGTTGTTTATCTCAGCATAAAGATGTCGTGCAAATTCAGAGAATACACAACGAAAGCAGGTTCGTGTTAAGTTTAGATCAAACATTTACAAGCAAGCTGCAATTCTACCCTTTCACCAAATCCTTTGACACATTGTCCTTTAAAAAAAAAAAAAACACCTCAGTGCATTCAAACACAAGGGAATGTGATTGGCTGAGAACACACCACCAGAGGGAGGATTTAGTGACCGCTAGTAACCCCTAAAAGCTGTCCGCCATCTGATCTCTAGAGAAAAGGCTTTAGAGTTAGCTGGGAGACTGCAGGCTTTTCGAGCATTCTTACTGAAGAGAATGTGCTTGGCCAGGTTAGAGATGACCTGCCTTCTCCAGGGCTCATCAGACAGCTCTCTGGAATCCGGGTGTTCTTCTTCTTCTCTATTAAACACAGCTTCATCTGGCCTGTGCAGGAAAATACATCGTTCACCATAAGATAAATGTATAAGCTTATACAAAAAAAAGTTATAGAATAACGTGTGAAAGTTGTACCGAGCTGCGATGATGGTCGGGATGAGGATCTGCTCTAGAGTAAGAGGGGCTGGCAGATTTCGACTTCGCTGAGTGTCAAGATACTCCTATAGAGTAGTAAATGTAGAAAGAAAAAAAAAAAAAAAAAGAAAAGACTTTTGGATCTCAGAGGACAGATTAGTGCTATGGGAGAGTTGGAAGGATTTCTGACCTTGAGAGAGAAAGGCTGAGTGAAATCCACGCGCACGCAGCCGTAGTTCTTCCGGAGCATTCTCCACACACCACAGGTCACGCCCCACAGGCTCTCATTCTTCTTGGGCTTTCCCTACGTACACAGCACAGGGAGTACTGCTATTATAGACCATGCATTCAACTATTATACTGACCTGAAATCAATTTCAAAATCCATCCATCCATCCATATATATACACACACATTTAGAGGTACTAAAATGAAGCCAGAACAAGCAGACACTGTGTGTGTGTAAAATAAATTTTCCAGGACCGTTCATTCACCAGAAAATGACGACTATTCTGAAGAATCTCAAATATCATAATATTTACAGAACAAAATAACATATTACCATATTAATAGTGCATTCAATGTCCAGCAAAGTGAACTGCTTCCTAAAAGTTGGCTGCTGTTTGTTTGCTTTATTAAAATACAAGCAGAGTAAAGGGCAGCAAAGCCGATTTATTCTATACCTGTTTAAAAACAGGTTTATTAAACAGGTTTATTCTATACTTCGATCTCAAAAGAGACAGAGGACGGACACTTAAAGAAAACAAGAACACATGAAATGGCTCTTAATAATTGCATTTTGGACTACACTTATTTGAGCATAAGGCTTGGCTGTGAGCGTGAGCAGCATGGCAGAAACCCTTGCCATGCAACATTGACCAATCAGATCTGAAGATCTATAGAAGACTTCTTTTTCCTGTCATACTTAATTACCCTTGCCAAAGCACTACCTTCCTTCTTTTGTTCTAATAGATTAGGCAATTTGTCATATTGGAGAGATGACAAATCTGTAGATTTATATTCTGAAAGTGTATTTTATGTAAATGTTTAAACTTTCTACACTTGGTTAAAATGTTACTGTGTCCTGATGTTGCTGTTGCACTGCTGACTGTCTCTCCCATTTTCTTTGCCAACTTTGTCCGTTTTCTATCAGTCACTGACCCCAGGTAGTCTCCCACCCACATAGCAATAGATTTTACTTTGTGCTTGCGTTTTTCCCCAATGCATGATTTGCTTAGGATTTACACCCATTTTAAAGTGTGTTAATGACTTTGTTGTTAGCAAGATATAACTTTAGGTTCTGTGCAGATTCTGACTCTTACCAGCTGCTCGCTGTTGTAGTTGCCCTCAATAATGCGGTCGTAGGAGATGCCGACGGGCACGATGAGCACGTCTGGAATGGCACCGGCACACAGGGTGTCCACCACGATGGACAGTATGCCAGCACGTGCTGGAGACAGCTTTCCGCTGCGAGAACGTGTGCCCTCTAGATAAACCTCCAAAAACTGCTGCTGCTGCAACAACTCCTCTGCGTACTAGCAAAGAAAACAGAAGCATGATTAAATTACAACACCCTCAGCCCAAAGTCTAATTAACTTCTAGAACAAAAAAACAAAGAAAATAAAAAAAAAAATTCCATCTTAGCATAGGCATGAACGCTGACATTTAGATCAAATTAAACATGGGTCATAAACTGGGCAACTAACAGATGTAATCAAATATGGCTTTCACCTTTTTACTTTGATGCAGAACAATCATATTATGTAAATCCACCTGTGAATCTGTAATTAAGTTTCATTCAAATTACTGATTAATATCATTCCATTAAATACAGTCATGAGTACTACAGGACTTATTCTCTTTCTCTCTCTCTCTCTCACAATATTGAACTTCACTTCAGTGTGTGTTTTTTTTTTAAATTGTGTCAAAACCTCTTTGTACATTTCTTCCTGACACTAAAAGTTATTTCAACCATATAACAGTCACAAACCCTCAAAAAAGTAAAAGGTGCTAGACTCTGGGCTGGTGGAATCCAAACTAGGGATTTTCATCGAGGCTCAGAGATTTCTCATCCACCCATAACACAAGTAGGAATGAAAAATAACAGTAACAAGCAAAGTGTCTTTGTCTGGTTACCGCATGTAACAGCGCTCTATAAAGAACATCTTTCTTTCCATCTGGGGTCTCATCCATTTTACGGCGAATGAAGAATCCTCCCAGTTTGCGAATCAACGTGCTAAAAGAAAAACAAACAGGAAACAAGTAACATCAGCACAATGGTATATTCCAGTACTGTTACATGAATATATGTTATTATAAAATATGTCCCTCACCTAAAGATGGGGATGTTGAGATTGTTGCCAGCTGCAATGTGCGGGGCTTTGATGTTGTGACAGAAAAGGATGAAGGTGATGAGAAGGTAGTCGATGTGAGACTTGTGCACAGGCAGGAAGACCAGTGGAGCATTGTACTGAAACACAAAGAAGTCAATGTGCAATCTGATACCAACAGGAACATTTAGCAGGTGCTTAGAAGGATTTTTCATAAATGTTGTGAAGCTCTAAATACCTCAGAGGCAGCTTTCTTCACCATCTCCAGCTGACCTTTATGGATCTGAATGCTCCAGAAGAAGCCATTAAACAGTTTCAACAACGTCCATCCGGTCAACCTAGATCAGTTTAACAATTCAAAAAGTTATGAACCAGACAAATGACTCTGCAAATGGTTTATGTCTTAATCAGACTGCAATAATGCCTGATGGATTTATTTTCTGAGGTACATAGACAAACCTGATGAGGCTAGGGGAGATGTTGGCCACCATTTCCTGAAGAAAGCCTCTGGCCTTCCGCCTCACTTTACTCGTGGCCTTCTGGTCTGGTTTTGTCTCTGATGCCACCTCCTCTATAGCGCTCTGCACCCTGTCACAAGAACACAGTCAAATAGGAAGTTCTTTTCCATGTTCCACGTCACACACACACACAAAAAAACAACTACTATATAATCAGTTCCTGCCTGGTGTTGTTGAGGACGTTGTCTACCACATTGCGGGCAAACATGTCTTTGTGGACATCTCTCTCCAGGACAAAGAGCACATAGCTGAGTCTCCGGGCCAGCCAGCCTCGGTGTCTGCATGCAAATACGTGCAACAGTTAGAGAGGTAAACAGAATTAACCATGCAGTCAAAAACAAGCTCTGAACATGCAACCCATAATCACTACAACATTCATCACACCCATGTCACGTTGACACAGGTCCAAGTTTCTCGTTGAGGCAGGAAAAACCGGCTAAGCCTACGTCTGCAGTCTGTCACTGGATCTGGACTGGAAGGATCCACTAACAAACATGGTTAAAAATGAATGTCACTAGTTTCCACTCCTTCACCTGCTGTTTTCCAGTGGACTCCCATGTATATGCATCACTTTAATGGCTTGGGTACTCTGAACCTGGGGAGGAATACTTGAATGAGTTCCAAAACCCAGGACATAGTATTACAGAACTGTTTACCTTGTGTGTGTCTCATTGATGTAAATTACATTGCGAAGTCCTAATGAGGGGATGCTGGTGTTAAAAAGTCTCCCCTGAAACAAACGAAAAACATGTAGATTATGAGCAAGTAAAGTGCATAATTAATTTCTAGGTATTGTGGAAATTCCTTCCTGACAATGCAGGTAGAGCAAGCTTTTTCCTTGATTGTAATGATATTTTTATGTGAATTGAATTAGCACAGGGGTAATTTAATGGGAAGCAATCATTTTAATGATACATGAGAAATCCAAGGAGTTAGTTAGTTAGTTAGTTACCTGACTCTGGGGCGTGCAAGAGTGACAGCATCTTCCAACAAATGGCCGTTTCCGGTTCAGAAGGCCGTCCTTCCATGTGCTGGTCACAGAGCACAGGACAGAAGGGCTGCAGCTTCGATCCTTTGCGGGGAACACATACAGAATTCTACGTGAAGAGAATCAGTGAATTACAACATCCAAAGGTTTATTGTGTACACAGACAGCGTACATCCCTCAAATTCAATTTCAGTCACGATTCTTATGCGTTTGACTTGCATTGCCCTTTTTATAAGTCGTACTCTTGTGTAACTGCCCTTGACTCACATGCTAGACTCCTGACTTTGGACGTCTTCATGAAAATGAATTCTATTATAATTTTACATACTGCTGCTGATCATCTGATGTTTTTAATCCCTTAATGTGATTCCAGTAACACGTGTCTATGTAGATGTTCAGCAAAGATTCATCCCCAAAAAGAGCACAGTGGATATTTACCATGGAACAAGTTTTTTTTAAATAAAGATTGAAAGAGTTGTCGGAAGCGTAGCGGTGGTGACATTGAAGTCATGCGACCATGGTGTAGTTCATTCATAGCGTAATTTTAACTTTTTACTTTTGCCGCTTGTATTTGGGCTTCAAAATTCATAAATGTCATGTTCATTTGTGAAGATTACCGTGATGAACAAAACATGAAAATCGTAAACTTTTAATATGCAATAATCCAAAAGCCAGTGGAAAAATCCTATTGGCTTTTTGTCGAGGGAACCAAGGTGATGCTAACTTCCGGGTTGGATTACAGAAACACGTCATTTTTGCAGCACTCTATAAAAGGACTAAATGCCCAGTACAGCATCTGAGATGAAGAGGACATACTGACCACATAATATATAATTGCTAAATTACTACCATGGGCAAAATGTTCTAATAAAAGAACCGGCAGACAGCATTTCTTTTCTTGCGTTCTCAGCACAGTGTCATTTACCTGCTCCTCACAGGGATGTTTAAGACGGCTGACCGCCTGGTCAGGACTGCTAGCCAACAGCACACTGTCCTGACCTCCCAACACCATGTTGATGTCCATTCTCTCACCTTCACGACACACACACTATAAACCTGCAAAGAACACACACACAAAGTGGAGAGTGAAAAAGCTGCCCAGATGCAGATCACACGCATGAGTTGAGTAATATGGATTTAATGGACAGATGTTCCCTCTGCTTTCCTTCTACCTGCTGGAGAAACCTGCTGAAGACTGCAGAACAGGAAATGCTCTGCTTAATCAGCCTTATTCAAACACTTTAGACATTCAGAATGTGTTGTTTCATATTACAAACAGACAAAATGGTAGGGGAGGAAGTGAAATTTATATCAATATATAATAAAATATAATATAATAGTATAATAATAATATATATAATTATATAGGACTTCTCTCAGTGAAACAACTAAATACAGCCTTGTTGTGTCGTGTTGTAATGGCAAACAGCCTGAGGGCACTGTGGGATACGGTATTGTGATTGACCCGCAAAGGGAGAAGAAGAAGAAGTGAAATGTGCACGTTTCTCTGATGAATACTTTATTTCTTTTACAAGTGTAGTATACCACAAGCCTATAAAACTTTGAAAGAAATACCAGTAGGACAGTAACCTAAATAATATGTTAGAAAGCTAAATATTAAATAACATTTAAAAAAAAAAAAAAAAAAACACGTCTCGATGACATGCCTGGAGATGGATCCTGAGATCTGTATTTTTCCCCACAGACATATGGCTTCATCCAAATTTATTGGTTCACCTCTCTCATTAAGCTCGAATCCAAAATGTTCCCAGATCGCCGATGAAACATTCGGTTTCCCAACAAGATCCATCGCAGCGGCAGAACCCGAAGTGAAATCACCTGAATGGATTTTGCTGCGCTCAAACAAACCCACGCCAAGCTAACAGACAACACTATATAAGATTATGATTAGGTAATTTGTGCATTAACCTAAAATCTCCTGGTATGTGGTAGGTTATAAATGCAAATTAATATTGCAACTGTTATTATTGTTACACTTGTATTTAAAATAAAAAAAAAACGTTGTACCTTGTGTCATAGTGTGTCATAGTGCCCACTTGAGCAGAAACATTAACATGGCGTGTGATGTGACTCGCAGGCTGTCATGGCGACCATCACAGCCCTAACAAATATTTTAAAATATATTATTAATCCTATCTATTGTGAATATATGATATTTTTCCCTGATAATCCTCCCTGTATAATATAATGCAACACTCTGCTAATGTTGTGGTATTAATACAATATTAGGGTGTATCACAAGTTTCCAAATATAGTGCATTTCCTAATGTAGGGTATGAAACAACACTAAGCATGCACCAACAGTACTACAAAACTCACATTTGAGAGAGTCATCAATTTGTGCCCTCTCCACTGAGGTCAAGCAAACTGTAAGACGAGCTGAGAAGCCGCAGAGCTGACTGTAAACGAGAAGCCAAAGTTTGCAGTTCATGTGCAGCAAAGATGTCTCCTCTTACCCCTCTACCACCAACATAAAGGTCTGCATGACCTGCAGCTACACCATCCTTCTATGCTGATTCAGTAAGCTGTGCATGTGAGGTGTCAGGTTATAGGGCTAAAACATCACACCCTGAATAAAGCTGACTTATCAGACAGGGGTAGGAGGGTCAAGCAGAAACAGTATGATCACGGTCTGTTCAAACGCGTATTTATAGAAGTCATGAAGGACAAAAAAGACTTTGTAAATCTACACAGAGAAGCCTGTGCCATTTAAAGTCACACTGGAATCACATACAACACTGTCCTAGGGGGAAGCATCTACAGTTCATTACAACATGGGTTTTTTCCATTTACAAAGTATGTCATGGAAAAAAAAACAAATGCTATCAAATGCCAGAACTGTTCTCTGCTTGGCTGCCAAATGAATCAGTTCCTACTTTCAAAATTATTTTCTGCATTAGCATAATATGTTGTGACTTTCACCCCCTCAGAGGCCCTGCTAATGTAAACGTCTCACAACCATAGACAACCATCACCTCACCAGGGTGCAGTAGTTCACACCATGTGCGAAAACAGTCCCATGACATTTATTTACACTAGCTGACTGCTTTTCTGATCTTCTTTACTACATGGTACAGAACTACATTAGAACTAAATTAGCTTTTAATCGGATAAATAATTACACTGACAATAATAAATACTTACACATTATTGCTCACAGGTGAATTCTTAAAAGAGACTTCAGCGTGTAATTAAAAATGTAATCAGTGCAGCTGACAGCTTCTTCACCACTGTAAAGTAATTAAGTCCAGACAATTTTGTACTCCATTAAAGTTAAAGTAGGTCTTAGTGGAAGAGCTCTTCCAAGCATGAATAACTAATCGGAGAGCGAGAGAGAGAGCGCGCGAAGGCTGAGTGAGGCGAGAACGAGAGAGAGACAGAAAGAACGACACTTGGTCACATCACGCCACCAGAACCTGAGTTCAACGAACTCTTCACGGTCTGAGCTGCGTCCCGCCAAAAGCTGACCGGCACGCTGATGAGATGCAACGAGGATGAGGGAGAAGAAAAATGCACTGGATTCTGGCTGAGTGTCAGATCCTGCAGTAAAGAATACTGAAAGAATAGCCAGTGAGATGAATGACCTGAGAGTACGGGAACAGCAACTTTAATTAGGTTTTCCACAAGCAACATAAGACACATTGGATCTCTGGTGATCCGGTCAGTAGGGAGTAATGAGTCGAGGCTCAGATGCATGATCCCAAAGGCTCTTCCTTCATGTTTGTTATAATGATACCAGTAAGCAATTTACACATAAATTGCATTTAAGAATGAATAATCATATTTTCTGGCCAATTTTTTTTATGTATGTTTTATTATGTTATTTATCATTTTATTATGTATAATTTATTGTACCATACGGTAGCTACCAATCAGGGGGCCACCATTTGGTCCACAGGAAAATTCATTCATTCACACTCAGTTCCACTTTATCAGGGTCAGGGTCTCAGTAGATCTAGGGAACACACCGGGGACTGAACCGGGGATGCTGGAGCTGTGAGGCAGCAACACTGCCCTAGAGGATTATACCTCTGAAAGATTCCGGTTATCTATCTGGAGATGTTAGTTTGGCTACAAATGTGTCTGTACAGTGACAAACATAATCTTGGCCAGTCCTTGAGCATAGTGGGCCAGTGAGAAATTCTGGCTTGCTGTTCATGTGACATCTGTTCATGTGACTTCAACATCTACCAAGTGGCTGCCAAATCTGTCCCAATCACAGAGTTAACCTGTCCAGCTGTCCATGACTGAAACTGAATCCTCCAATGAAATATGCCTTCATCACCCTGTGTAGCACAGTCAATTTTCTCTAAAGAGCCATTTATCATAGCGATGCAGACGAAAAAGCATGCTCAGGTTACATATACATAGGTTTAATATCAAATAATGATATAATCATAGCTGCACCTAGAGATGTTATAGTGCAGTGTGCAGAAACGTGTAGGAAGCATATTATATCCAATATCCAGCGCAGAAATAGTGCAGTGTACAGAGACATCAGAGTACCCAGTCCACATCTCTGCTGTATGCGAACGTGACTCGGCTCTAGGAGTTGACTCTCTAGGTCAGGGGTGTCCAGTCTTATCCGGAAAGGGCCGGTGTGGGTGCAGGTTTTCATTCCAATCAAGCAGAAGCCACACCTGATTCTATTGAAAGCCAAGATCAACTGATTAAACAGGTGGAATCAGGTGTGTACTGCTTGGTTGGAATGAAAATCTGCACCCACACCAGCCTTTTCCAGATAAGATTGGACACCCACTGGTGTAGGTAAACGTATGCAAGCCGTTTTCCCCCTACTTCCTTTTGCTTCGTAGATGTAGGCAGTGTCATTACTTATTCATTTATCTTCAGCAACTGCTTAAGTGCTTCCATGGAAACCTTTCCAACACCTCAGCTGTTTGTCTGAATGAATGGTGAGGCGTGTATGTGTGTATATGAGACTGTGACCGGCTATCAGTTATACAGATAAACAGGAATAAATATTCAGAGTTAAGCACAGACACGGCACAGCAGAAGCACATTAATGCAGGGATGTTTATTGTATTTGTCAGTGCACATTTGTAGGGTCTTGCTAACAACCACTGAAATACAGTTTACACAATGCACTGCTAATTTGTGAATTAGAGGGTAGGGTCAGGTAGGTTTCATTAAACAGTTTCAATCACAGTCAGGCAAAGACTCGTAATATCGTGAACTTTAGGGGGAACATTGCATGGGGGGGGGGATTGGGTTAGTCGAAAGAGTCGGCTCTAATTAACGAGGCGAATCAAATGAACTGACTCACTAAAAAGAAGTGGAAGTTCCACTGAAATAACTCGAGTGAGAGTCACATCTTAAAGCCAGTTATATGATTAAAGTTACATGATTAGTTACATTAGCCACAGCTAATGTCAACGAGCCGTCTCCAGGCAATAGTGATATTAGTGTTAAACTACACACCAGCTAACGGCTAGCTGGCTACAACGATACTTTTGATACTGCCGTTGTATCGAAAGGATCGATCCTCATAGAAAAATATTGATACTAAGGTCTTTTCTTTTCCAGTGATTTTATTTATTTAGATAAAATATATATTTTTTATTTTTGCTTTAAAAGTGTATCAAATCTGTCCTGGGTTTTAACCTCCACAGGACTAATTACAGGCGCATCGAGCGCACAAATCACAAAATCTTTTAGTGGTCATGAAAATGTATTCAGATTTAGCATATTAATGATGCATTCTTCTCATAAATCATGACACACCGCTCAGGAAAGTACATGCAAGTTCGAGTGCATGCTTTTAAAAGTAAAAAAAAGTATCAGTATCGGCGATACCGGCCCTGTATTTACTTGGTATCGGATCGATACCAAATTTTCACCCACCCTACATAGCGTTGCAAGTACACGAGGGTGAAGCGTCAGTTTGTAGGTGAATGAGTGAATGCAAATCAGAGATGCAAACAATGTGTGTTCATATGTGCATATATGTGTAAGTGTACATATGTGTGTACATACATGTGTGTGTGTGTGTGTGTGTGTATGTACGTGTGTGTGTACATACATGTGTGTGTGTGTGTGTGTGTATGTACGTGTGTGTACACGTGTGTGTGTGTACACGTGTGTGTGTGTGTACACGTGTAAGTGTACACGTGTAAGTGTACACGTGTAAGTGTACACGTGTAAGTGTACACGTGTAAGTATCTGTATATGTATGTGTACATGTGTGTGTATATGTGTGTGTATGTGTACATGTGTGTGTATATGTGTGTGTATGTGTAGGTGTGTGTACATATGTGTGTGTATGTACATGTACATGTGTGTGTGTGTGTGTGTGTGTGTGTGTGACGGAGCTGAAACGGAGCTGTGACAGGAGCAGGTGATTTATTGAAGCGTGATGAAAAAGCCAGTGTTATAGTATGTAAGAAAGACATGGCAGTGAAAGTCGCCCCTGATCTGCCTCCACACTAGTCACTATGAGGCCAGCAGTGTGAGGCAGAGCTAGCCTGAAAGCCTGAAACGAGGTGCACACTGATCATGTTCATGCTCATGCAGGCTAAATGCACTAGCTTGCTAACCCCCTGCACCGACAAGCGAATACGATCAAAGAAAAAAACGGCGAACACGACCCAATAAAGCGCGGTTTATCTTACCGTGAGAATGTCTATGTTGTGGCAGACATCTTTTTGTAAAGCGGTCCTGTGTTGGACGTGAACTCGTGTTGTCCTTGAAAACCACGCCGGTACTACAGTTCACTACCCTCTACAGCACTCACTGCTTCCCGTTTGCCGCCTCGTGTCTTCAATGTTTAAAACAGCCACGAGACGGCGCCATTTTATCACCACTTTACATCACTGCACCTAATTCAAAACCTGCCCAAAGAAGGCGCCATTTTACAGCAATGCACCAAATTTACATCAGCCACAAGAGGGCGCCATTTGATCGACGTTTTATGTCACTTCACCTAAACAAATACTAGATAGATAGATAGATAGATAGATAGGCAACAAGAGGACCCTATTTCGCCATTTCGTGCGTAGGTCTTGAAAGAAGGCATCCTAAACGTCTACTTGATTATGAAGTGTATGTATATATGTGTGTGCATATATATATATATATATATATATATATATATATATATATATATATATATATATATATATATATATATATATATATGTATGTATGTGTGTGTGTGTGTGTGTATACATACACCCACACGCACAAACATCTCAAACAAGAACATGCTAGCTAGTATTCTTCAGGTGAGTGGCTAGCTAACAAATGGATAAATGGTTACTACATGGAGCAATTGCACCAGCTACTAGACCAATGAAAATTTTTGTCATTAATGATGTGGACTATTTCTTTTTTATTTCATTAAACTGCATGACATCTTTAAGTAATAATAGTTGAATTTTCAGACATAATCATATATATCCTTATGAATTCATGCATTTTTTTTAAAAAAAGTATATTTGGCAAGACGTGTGCCCAAATTCAGCAAAGAGATGCTTTTACTTATCAACAGTCTGAAAAGGCACAAATTCAGGTTACTATAAAAGTTTTTTTTTTTTTTTTTTATCCAATTCTTTTATTCATTCAGCTACATCCTGCATTTTATTCAAACTAATCATGCACACAACTAATCGTCCCAAGAGCTGGGATTACATAACATGTTGAAACCTCTTGGCAGTCTGAACACCTGGAAGGCAGCTAGTTTTGATGTGTACTGTAATGTTAGCTGTCCCTGAGCTCTGGGGCTTAGAGTTGATCTGATCTGTATCACGGTGGTTCTCTCCATTCTCATGCTAATGCTTGTCTAAGCACATGGAGGATATCTGTACATGCCCTATGTGCACAAAACTATCCTCTTACCCCCGCACTGTGGGTCTGGGGTTTCTCATGTTTATTCAGTAGAAGATGATGCAAAATAATATTTGCAGATTTTGCAGAGGTACAATAGGCTGCATTGTTTGTTTACATAGTGTTTATAATTACATGGGATATGCGCTTGATTTCCCAGGACTGTGTATATAGTCAGTGCTGTTATGCATAAATAATTGTCCATAAACCCCAAATTATCCATGTGACTAAAGTGACCTGAATGACCTGTTGTATTGTCCATTCCCACAAATAATGAAAGGTCAACTGAGGATAAGTTCTGTCCTTAAATACAAAAGAGAAGTGCAGTTTGAGGATAAAAAGAGCTTTTCTTAGAATGCCTTTTTCTGAGTCTGAAACATGATCTCAAACTCTAGTCTTGCCATTTAACTGTATCTAATCTGCATATTTTCCTAATGTTGAATCTAATAAAATGCTGTGGGGGGGGGGAACCCCCAAATACCTTTGATATATAAATAGACTGAACCTGTTTCACAAACATGACATCGAAATAAAATGATTTTCAGAATTTTAGTCTTAACACTGGAACACATTTCAGAAATTTTAGATTTCGTTTAAGGATATATTTGACCAGTTTTAATTAAATGAAGTTGCAATAGGTTTCATAATACTACTTTAACTATTTTAAATAATTGTGTATTTTTATATAAATCTCTTTATCTAACTTTGTCCATCTTTGAAGGACAAACATGGCATTGTCGTTGCATGTCTGTTTAGCTACTTAGTCCATCCCATCTCTTTGAAATAAAGACTGAGGACATTGGTAATAGAGCCCTGTAATGCTTTCAGTAATTATCCTCATCCTTTTTCTCTCAAGCTGAATAAGAGTGACCTTGATGACTCTGTACCCCTTAAATTCCATGAAACAACACTGGAAAAGGTGGGATGCTTTAGATAACTGCTAAGAGTGGACTAATGCACCTGTTCCTCCATCTGATTGAAAGCCATTATGTAACGTAGCGTGAGTGTGTAAGGTATCCAACTACACCCCCACTGATGCTCATCACTCCTTAGATCTGTCAGCCGACGCCAGACCTTAAAGGTTAGAAATCAGCAATGATTTCTTCAAATGATGTTCACTGCCCAGCTTAGATTTAAACTGTTGTGTTTAATCACAACTATCATGTATTGTGTAGGACATATAAAAGGTTGTACAGAAGAAAGGATATGTTAAATGAAGAGAAAATGGTCTTCCCTCGAGAGGCTGTTAATTTAAAAGTCAATGTCTGGCAAGCACAGAAAGCTTTTGTGTTGTGTTTCACAATGCTATCACCAAATGCTCTCACCAGACTGGCAGACAGCGGAATACAGGGAGATTAATTCCTGCATGTAGGAATATAAAACGGCCCCTGTGGCAGCACAGGTGATCTCCACCTGCACCCTGTGCTCTGACAGCACTGATTGAGACTGCTTGAGATCTTCACAATGTGGTAGAACCCGAGCACGACTTTCCTCTATGACCCAGCACTGGTATTGTACTCTTCATTTTTTAATGTATCATGTTGTGATATTTGTAATATCTCTACATTGCATAGCTCTAATTGTGATTTGAATCCTAACATATTTCTCCTTGCAGTGTATGAAATGGCTTTTGTCGCTGCACTAATTTTTCTTCTCCCTGCCTCATGGGCTTGTATTCCACAAAAAGCTGGTAGTTATCAAACCATCAAAAATGTTTCTATCAAAGTGAGCCAGCTTACTACAACAACAACGGTGCTGTAATTTGACATGCATTATTGTTTTTATTGTTTTGTTTTGTTCTTTTTAGATTATGTTATGATTTCCTGTTTTCCAAATGCCATCATTGCAAATGTGCCGGAGTGCCCATACGGATGGGAAATAGGACAGCTGTCTTTGGGTGGTGTGTGCTACACAGGGGTCAATACTCCTGGCTTCTACCGCTTTACCATTCCTGATCTCACACCCAAGAATCTCTCGTACTGTGCCACCCTGTCTGAGGTAAAACTTTCCAATAGTTCTTCATAAAAATTGCTCTCAGCCAAAAATTAGTTTAGTGCTTAGTTGTATTGCATGTAAATGTACACTTGCACAGGGGAAGTGCAATGCTTTATAAGCCCTAATGACCTATGGTTTCAATCAGACTGCATAAATGACCACAAAGTGTGTGATTTTCATTTAAACGTGACAAACCATGTCTCTTTTCTGACCAGTATGTTGGAGGCAAAGACCCAAAGTACATTTTCTACAACTCTGTAGTCTCCAATGACTCATCACTAACAGTGCGGAACCAGCCGGTGAACTACACCTTTAGCTGCACGTACAGGGCAGCTTACTTGGTCAACAATGCAGTCTTCAGTCAAAGGTAGACCCTATTACATTGACTTTCCTTTCATTAGCAGTATGTATAAGAATTAATTCTGACCCAAGGACTTGCAGCCTTTTTACTAAATCCTCTGCTTCTTCCAGAGTGGCAACGGTTTATGTCAACAATGGGAGTTTAGGTTCTTTTAAGTCTCAATTGTCTATGAACGTGTTCACAGTGAGTACTGCGACCTTGCTTACATGTAGGTGTCCTAAAGTGTCCAATTAGAGAAATACTGATGGACAATGTATATGTAGTGGTTAATAATGTCAGCTCTGGGGAATATCATGAAATCTCACATCGTTATATTTTAGACTTTTGATTGTTTAAGTGGCATACAGCTATAATAGTTCTTTAATGGCTTACACTAAAACTATATATGGTCAAAAGAGATTAGGTCAAGGACTAGATGAAGCATGAAGACTGATTGAAAATAAAAGTTTAAATTTCTCTGTTTGGTCTGTAGAACTCTAAGTTCCTGTATGCTAAAGATGCTCCATATGTGATTGACACCTCGGAAATTGGCTCGGAGGTCTTCATCGGCATCGAAGCGAAAGGACTGAGTAATAGGTATGCAATTGTAGCATTTATATTTTATTATACAGTACACTAACCCTGTCCAGGGTGTACCCCGCCTTGTGCCCGCTGCTGCCTGGGATAGGCTCCAGGTTCCCCGTGACCCTGAAAAGGAGTAAGCGGTAGAAGATGGATGGATGGATGGATGGATATACAGTACACTACATTATTCGTTATATGCGTAGATATATCACACACAAATGCCTCAATCTACTTTCACAGGTTTAAGGTGGTTATAACAAATTGCTGGGCAACACCTACTCCTTATTCAACAGACAAGAAGAGATGGAGCTTAATTCTCAATAGGTAAAGCTGTGTTTTACCCACACAGTGTTTTGTAGTCGAAATAATCATAAGAACAATACTAAGCCTGTATCTAGTTACACATTTTTCTCTGTGTCAGTTTGCTTTTTGTTTAATCCAACTACTTTGTGTTCCTTGAGTGCAGCTGTTCGTCAGATAACACTGTGACCATATTTGAGAACGCCAAAGACAGCCGCTCAATGTTCAAGTTCAATTCATTCCGGTTTCAGCGACTAGAGAAAGTGTCCACTGTGTGGCTTCACTGCGAGGTTCAAGTGTGTGATGGCGAAAAGCTCTACTGTCAGCCGGTGGGCATGAAACAGCACATATGCATGAAAATATGTGCTGCTGAAATATGAATCAGACATTGCATCTCTAAATGATTTCTTTTCTAATGTTGAGACCTTTTTTTTTTTAACCTCCCTGTTAAGACTCCATGTACATCAAGGAGTGTCAAATCTGAACCAGATCCACATGGAGGCATCTTGACAATGGAGTTTCAAATTAAAGGTACTGATTATTTTCAATAGTTCAAAAGAGGAAAAAAGTATTTTGTGTTGACTAACTGTGTCTTAAATGTGGTTATTTACAGCACAACATTCTTCCAGTTATACACATCTTGCAGGTACTTTAACTGCTGTAATTTAAGCGTAATTGCAATTTATTACAATTCTGCACTGTTACTTTTTACCTTGTCAGCCGGTTTGTTATGATTTTTATATGAATTTGAAAATTATGATCATTAACTGGACTGAATAATTTATATACATACAATTTAGTGTCACATTATATTTATTTGACACTTAAAAACAAGTGTGTATCCTTGGAAACTGAACCAATGCTTTTTCTCTCCATTTCACAGGAACTTTTCTGAGCATGTTGTGTGTGTTTCTGCTTAATGCAGTTTTGCATTATACCAGTTTGTAAAAGATGCGTAGCACACGCACACGCACATGCACACACACACACACACACACACACACACACACACACACACACACACACACACACACACACACACACAGAACAGCCATACAAGTGTCTCAGGGACTGTAAGACACTTTCCTCCTAAACACTTGCTTGCATCTTGAAATGTTTCTTTTATTTCATGTGAAACATTACAATAAAATCAATACAAGATGTGATATTAAAATGAAGAAAATACATTCTGTTTTGGTTTGATTAGAAATCACCTGTAAATACATTACAGTACTTTATATGATTACTTTTCATTTGTCACAAAGTAGTGTTAGATATAATCTGAAGAGATAAAAAACAGTGGTAGTTCCCAAGACTGGTCTCTAGATGTCAGGAACAGTCAGTGTGTAAGCACCAGGTATTTTATCTACATCATGGATTTTGTGTGTTCTTCCTTTTTCTTTACTCTCCACATCACAACTTATGTTTGGTTTATATGTCACCTGCAATAAATGTATTAAATAAGAACAGTACATTGTCTGACATACAGAGGTGTTGACGTGACATGTATTCAGCCATTACAGTCGATTCAACTGACCCATTCAAATTTATGGTTTAAGTTGTGCTGTTTTCTACACAGTTTACAAAATAAATGAGATGAACGCTTCTCTTACCTCTGGTTCTGGATCTAGCTTCATATCACAGTGCTGCGGTGAGAGAGGAAACTTCAGACCCACTTTATTGTTTAACCAGAAAGTCTTCTGAAGCCCTTTTCCCTTGTGAAGACACCAATACAAAATTCCATTCATGCTTGCAAATTAATACTAGTTTAAATATTGTTGTCAACAATATACCTTCAGCTCAGTGTCTCCTCTCTCCTCAAGCTCATAAGAGCCAATCTTCATGAGAATTTCAGCAGTACTCTGGGAGATATGAATCTTCAGCGCTGCAAAGAAATATTCAGTGTGGTTATCTATCAAACTTTGATTATCTATCAAAGTTTCATATGACTGTAAAATGAGTGTATGCAAATTCCAACAACAGTTTCATCTTTACCATATCTGTGTGATCAGTCTGTTAATTTAAGGGTAAATTTTAAGCACCTGAAAATGCTTGATTTTAATTTAAATAATCAGAATCAACAAGTTATCAATAAGCATAGCAAACATAGAGTAGAATAGTATAAGCCATTACAAAAAAAATAATAGCAAACAACGTCAATTTCCAGACACAGGAACATCTAACATGTAGGTAATGGGGTTCAGTGACAAATTTATGAAAGAGAATCAGAGAATCAGCTCATTAAGCCTTTAATTGAAGAGACAATATGAAGTGCTGACTAGGACATAGAGTACTGGGGAGGTGGGCTATTACATAATTTCATATCAACATTAAAACACACCAGACACAAGCTGATTCATTTTGATAGTCAGCTTTTTCAGTGGTTAATTTCTTTCACCATTTTCTTTATATGAAATAAGGACTTGTTTATTTTTTTCAGGACGGAAAATATCATATAAACCTATATATTTTTCCCTTTTTTGGCTGCTCCCTTTCGGGGTCTCCACAGCGGGTCACCCATCTGCATATTTGGATTTTTGTCGGTTTTATGTCAGATGCCCTTCCTGACACAACCCTCCCCATTTTCTGGGCTTGGTACCGGCACTGAGAGTGCACTGGCTCATGAAAATGTTCAGTGTCTGGGGTCGGTTCCCTAATCGGGAATCGAACCCAGGCTGCAGCGATGAGAGTCACTAAAATTAATCAAACCCTAGCTATAAAATAGGGCTTACTGTAAAATGGTTCCATGATCTGTCTGATTTTGACCTTAAACAGCTTTATAAAAACTTGGATCCATATTGGAGCATTCTTTCCTGCATTAAAACTTTGTAAACTGTTGATTTTTTTTTTTTAATCTCAAGTTTCAAGTCAATTTGTGCTTACCGTCTATGTATTATGATGCTTTTGAAAACAACATTTTTCTTCAGACTCAAGCACTTCTAACTCAGTTTTAATGAAATATATTTTTGCATTCTCCCTTTTACCTCCAGAGATAGAAGAACTGCAGCCTGGAACAACCTACCAGCCAATATACTTTAAAAAAATTCTAAGTATAAAAATAATCACTATATTGAGCAGTAAACAATAAAACACCCAGTTGGCATTTTAATATAACAGTACATACATTCTCAGGACACTGTAATGCAGTTTTCTAAGTTGTTATTTTGGAAGGCATCTTTGCTTTACAGAATTTTTTTTTTACACAGTACTGTATATGAGGGTAAATTGGGGCAAGCTCTATGACCATAACATATAAATAAGGGACTAGTGGGTGGGGGCTTGTGCCCATACTGCTGAAGCTGATACATAATTTATGCTCATTTTTTGTCATTCAGCAGTTTGTCATGAACCAGACACAGATTCAGCCATTCATCATACCCTACAGTTCCCTGACAAATTAGGATCAACATGTTTAATAAGCTTTTAGTTTTTTTTGGTGCTTACGAAGACTGCTGCTCTCCATCCTAGAGGCAGTATTTACTGTGTCTCCAAACAAGCAGTAGCGGGGCATTGTAGTTCCCACAACACCAGCAACCACTGGACCTGTTGGTAGGCACAATATTAACTTCTATTAAAAAGCAGATAGTTCATGTGGGGGAAAAAAGCAGTTTAAGTAGCTTGTTCCTAATACCAGAGTTGATGCCAATCCGTACAGCAAGCTTCTCATTGGGCAAGTGTCTGATTCTGAATCTTTTAATGGCACTGAGGAAATGGAGGGCCATTATCGAGATTTCTTCTGCATGCCTGGTGCCATTACTTATAGGCAGCCCACTTGCCACCATATATGCATCTCCTATAGTTTCCACCTAACACAAAGACCATTGTAATATAATCATCATTATATGTATTTTAACACTGCAATTAGGATATACAAACATGTTGTCATGGTTGTAAGAACTGCATGATATAATTTATGTGAAAGGTTATAAATTCATAAAGAGGTTATGGATGGGGTTAGTTACTTTATATAGCATTGAACAAAATCCACCCACCTCCCCACCACTCATACAATTTTTTTAAAAATATGAACAGGTTCAGTATACAATACTATGCTTAACACTTGAAATTGAGTATGTACACATTCTCTACCAAATCTATTATTTCTCATGATATCATTAATAATATGCAGCTACAGATTTGTGTTATGTACCTTATAAACATCATAGAGTTTGATGATCTCATCAAACAGGCTGTAGAGGTCATTGAGGAGTGTCACTACTTCCAGGGCTGAGCTGATTGAACACATGGTAGTGAAGCCCACAATATCAGAGAAGAAAATGGTCACCAGGTCATAACTCGTGGGCTCCACTGACTTTCCTGACATTAACTGATCTGCTATGTACCTGATAGGAACAATAGATTAAGCATATATTTAGTAATCTATCAAAGAAAAAGGATTTACCTCTGCAAATCAGAATTGAAATATATTCTGTTACCTGGGAAGCATACTAGAGAGAAGTTTATCAGCTCTGCTTTTTTCTATAGTGAGCTGATTGGTCCTCTCTTCCACCACATCCTCTAGATGATTAGCATATTTTTCCAGCTTGTTTACCATATTGTCCAAAATATTAGTATGGCTAAAAATTCGTCGGAAAAAAATAATTTAAAATCTAAGCAATTTAGTAAACAACATTGTATTTTTTTATTATTATTATTATAGTTAACCAATAATCTACAAACTAATTTAGCAGTAAGGCTAAGATATATTACATCAGATTATCAGAGTACAGTGAATGAGTGTAACATATTGTATTCATGACTTTGTGTTTGTACCTGTCAGGGCAGATTTCTCGCAGTCTTCTCCTAATGGAGGTAAAGGGGGGTCTTTGGTCAGGATTCTCACTCCAGCAGGCATTCAGAAGAGTTATCAAAGCTTCGTCACACATCTGAGCAGACAGAGTAGGTCTGAGGGGCTCCCCTGCTAGAGGCGCCCTGAGCTGCTTGATGATTTCTGAATACCAAACACATAATTAACAGAATGATTATCAGTGATCATTGCTATCATACAGCCATAAGCCATTAAGTATTTCATTTCTCTAATTCAAGCTATTTGAAAGAAAGGGTGCTACTCTTTTATCATGCTTGATTTTCAGGTTAAAACATTACTGGTCAGAATGATCACTGCACCTTTGTGCAAGAAGTCAGACAAAAATACCTATTACCTTTTGGCTCCAACTGTATATCATGGTAGGGTCCCACTTCTGTGCTGTAGATTATCTCTCGCATGATTATTGCAAAGCTAAACACATCTGCTTTTTGAGTACCATTGAATGGAAGGTGCACTTCTCTCAAAAGCTCTGGAGCAATCCAGTACAACTCTGCAGTGAAATGAAACACTGAAATGAATTTATAACACGTAGAGTATACATTGTGTATTCCTATTAATTGTTCCATTATAATCACATGGTGATATCAAGAGTGCAAACATTTGCAGCAAAAAAGTAACAGCATCCTTTTCTAGAAACAAGGTCATTGAATGTATTAATGCATTCATTCATCTACAGTAACTGCTTTATTCTGGTCAGCGTCATAGTGGATCCGTAGCCTATCCTGGCCACATTGGGCGCAAGGTGGGAATACATCATGGAGGGGACACCAATCCATCCTCGCTACCCAGTGCACCAACATGCTACTGAGCCAGTTACTGAAAGTACCTTCATATTTGGGGTTCTCAAGTGGGATCAGTCTGTGTTTGGTGCCATGTTTGAACTCCCATAGTCCAAAGCCTGAAAGTTTGACCTGCAGCCGACTGTCCACGAGACATGTGGTTGGCTTCAGGTTGCCATGAGACTTCAGACTGCTCCTGTGTAGGTATTCTATACCCTATAAAGCATGAACAGCAAGAAATCACGAAGCCACAGAATATAACTCAATTGTATGAGTCACAAACAATACAATGTACTCTGTGAATACTGCATATAACGATTTAAAATTGTATTTGTATTGCACAAAAATTTTTACTCACGTTGACAATGTCATAGGCAAAGGATAGTTTAAACATCCAGTCAAGCTCAATTTCACTGTTCCTGAGAATGTCCTAATATTAAAGGGAAAAACACACAGCCTAAATCACTTTTCCTGTCACAATTAAAACATTCATTTACTGATATTAGGCTATATGCAGGTTGAATTAAAAATGAATTACCTTTAAGCTACCTTTTTTGCAGTATTGCATGACTATGCAGACATTAGGGGGTTCATTACAAACTCCAAAAAACTGTATCAAGTTCTCATGTTTAAGCTCCCTCATCTGGAAAAATGTTAATCAATAAAAGTTAAGCAATATGGTAGTGGAAATTCTTTACAGCGTTAAGCACTAGGGTTAGAATTAAAATATGATGCCAGCATATTTGTCTTTACCACATTGAACTCAGCAATAACAGATGATTTCTTGACGTCACGTAGAAGTTGATTGTCCAGGTATTTAATGCTCACGTGATTTCCCTTAGACAAGATGAAATTGAAAGTGTTAGATTATAATAGAGGAATCTGTTGAAAATTTTTGAGGAAGGTAAAATGGTATCATTAACCTGTAATATATGAAGTGGACCCTTTTCTACCTGGTACAGGCCGATTGTTGCATAGATGGTCTCTTTGCCATTTTTGTCCTTCAGACCAAAGCTGTTAGTGGAGATCATTGTCTGAGAGCCACCACTTCCACTTTTACTAGGAGTTGTATGTAATGAAAATGCCTGCCCTCCCTGAAAACCCGACAACACTAAAGTAAATTATGTGAATATCAGATTGGTCTGTGTTTTTAATTTTGCATGGACTTTGTGTCCAACCTTAGGCTCTATGAGAATAGTGATATCATTGTAGTCGATAAGCCACCAGTTGGAGTCCTCTAGTTTTGTCTGCAGACGGGTCTTCTGTAGGGTCAGGAATGTAATCAAGATCACTGCTAGCACTCCAAACAGTGGCATGACCACCAACAATGATACCAGATATATCTCTACATCAGCAAAGAACAGGATACTATCAATTAGGACACAATCATTTAGACCTTCATCAATTATTTTTGCAGTACTAGTATAGAATTTTGAATACAATAATGCAATACCACTGTTTAGCCATTCACAGAGTTCATTGTCAAAACCGCACTCTGGGTTATCTGTTGGTATTTTCCCTGTTGGCCAGATCACAGTTGAAAACCTTGATGTTGTTCTGCAAAAGAAAAAAAAACACAAAAATGCTTATAAATTGCACCACAAATTGTGCCAGGAGTTTTAAAAAGTTTGAAATTTTTGTCTTACTTGATCATTTTTGTATGACTGTCAAAGTTTAGAATGGCGACAAATTTTATGATGCCCTCATGTAGTTGCAAGTCATATAAAGAATAGTCAATGTTCCTCTCTCCATTTTGATCAAAGTGAACTAGACCTGAGGCTCCTGTACAGAACATGTATGTTAGTTCTTCAGTCTGAATAATAGAGATGTTCTCAAGTAAAAATCTGAACGTCAAAATTTTCGGGATGCATGGATTATTTTAGACTTAATGTACAACATAAATTACCATAAAACCTAATGCTGTTTTTGTCTTTGAGCTTCTGAAGAACATCTCGCCCATTATGAGGATCTTTGCCATCTTTGAGAGCCTCCTTTAGTGCCATGGCATAGAGCAGGACAGCATCATGTAGGTAGCTCGAATAAGGACTTACCTTAAAGGCAAATGGGTACATTACGATTTAAGTACATTATCTTCCGGTGAAATGAGAAATGCGTATTGAGTATGTGACTTGTATTGAGAAATGTGTGTTTGTGTTTTTATGGTGGACTTCTCACTTCTCTGTCTGAAGAAAGATTGCTGTAAAAAGGGGCCCCTTTCAACCTCTCATATACACGTTCAAAGAAGTCATAATAATCATAGCCTTCATAAGACTTCTGAGCCAGGACAAACACCATATCAAATGCCTTCAGTGCCATTTGGCTGTTGTCACTCAAAGCACTTTTCCACACGTTATCCTAGGAAAAAGAAAGAACAACAAGCTAAGAATGGGCAGATGTAAATTTCCTATTAGAACCTGCTTTGAATAAAGTATTTGGATGGACATACACTGATGGTAGCTCATTTATATCTAGGAAATAACTAGAATTTTTGGTTTTATTTGGGGGATGGTGAACATCCCTGAAAAGGCAAAAAGACACTGTGTCTATCTGCTCTTTAACCCTTTAAACTCCCAGGACCTGTTTAAGGGTCCAAACATACTGTACATACCTCTCTCTCATACCTATCATATTATTTTCACTGTAGTTACGGAGTACTTCAAAGTAGTGCACTGAGAGTTTGAAGGGTTATGATTGATGAACATTTAATGTACCCTTTTTCAGATGGTCATGCTCTTCAAAATGTCAAAAGGTAAGTCTCTATTTCATCAATATCATAACTTGTGTTTTTCAGACATTATTGAAGATTCAAGGATAAAAATCATGATGTGTTTATACGTTGCACAAATAGAGATTTACCTAATTTGACTCTGTTTCTCACAAGTTACTCACCACATTGCCACTGACCTCAAACTCTTGTACCAGAAGAAAAACATACTCTCCATTCATCAAGCCTTGTCTTTCAGCCTCCATTACCAGCTTAGTGGAATCTTCAGCATTACTTATCACTATAATCACTGGAAAGGAGAGAGTAATAATGGCATGAAATGACATGTAAACGGTGTTAGAAAATATATTAGACATATATACAGTGTAGACAGTAGAACAGAGATATAATAACTGTTCCTAAAAAGAGCAATAATATCAGTCTTTTTGGTATGAGGTGGCAAAAGGTCACCTTTCGAGTCAATGGAGTTATCACAGCTGTATAAACAATCTCTAACTCATTAAAGTACAGATAACTTGCAACACTTACTGATGTCCAAATGGACACACCATAAGGGCACAAGGGCATTTATGTATTGTAATTATGTATTGTCACTCAGGTTGGTGTTATTAAAGAGCAAATTCCACTACACTGGCTCAATCCCAACTATTATGAAAGGTAGACATTTAGTACTCTTAATAATTTAGCTGTTACCCCTTGCAACTTTGGAGATATGTTTCACAGTCTTATGAGTGAGTTCCTGATCACTGATGTCAAACATGATGCTGCTTGTCACTGTTACTCTGCCTTGGAGTTGCTGTTCCACAGATTTAAAAAGTCCATCCACTTTGTCCCAAGTGTTAGATTCTGCACCTCCTCCAATTATACCAACATTCGTCCACCCAAAGAACTCCAGTACCTTGAGCAAAACTTCTCCCACCCTCTTAAGCGGAGGGACAATTTTGATATAAGTGTCATAAATAAGAGAATTATCCATTTTGCTTGTCTGCCCAACAAAGCCAAACATTGGGATGTTCCAAGTGGATGCAAGAAGTCCAGTGACCTAGAGCATATGGACATACCATAACATAATGAATTGTCTTTTGTCATTTAAAGTCCCCATTATTACTTAATTCTCAAGCATCATAATGTTGATCAATTTAAAATAATACACATTTGAATGAGAAACTTACCTCTGCCTCCTCAGGACAAGGTGGCCCAAAGAGGGCTGATATATTTTCCCTCCAAATTTGGTCAATGAATGCTCCAAGCGAGAGCTTCGCTTTACAGTCAGTGTCCACATACACAAAGTCAAGGGTATAATTTTCAACAAAGGATGGGTTCGAATTAATTTTATCTACGGCAATCTGCATGGCAGAGCCCAGTTTTGAAGCACTGAATGGATAGGATAAATTCCGAGGAGCTTGGAATCCTACCAACAGCTTGTTTTGGTTTGTACGGCTGCAAATGATGGGGTTGATGAATGTGGAACACAGTAAAAATATCAAGACCCAGCATCTTGCATGATCAGTTGCTTTGGATTTTAATGTTCCTTCCATCTTGTCCATGCAAATCCCAACTAGATCACCAGAGAGATATCAAGGGGGATTTAAAAGGCTGTGTGGATGACGTAGTGTGTCTTTCTCTTCCTAAGGGAAATTAATTTTAATCAAGCGTCTAACTGTTAGCAGTTTTCACTGTAAAAATTTTCACTGTAGTCAGCATACAGATGTTTCGTTGATTTTAATGGCCAAAGTACTTTTATAAATACTTTACTGCAAAAAATATAATAATATTAATTATTGTTCCATCGCAGCTTTATTAATGAAATATAGAAAAATGCACACTATATGCACACCGTACTGATAAAGATAAATTAGAGATTTAACAAATCTACTTGAAATACAGCCACATGCAGGTAATTGATAGCTGAAATTAAACCAAAATCCCTGCTATGGAATCCCTGGATTTGTAATAAGGATTGCTGCAATCTTGTGGGTTTGGTCTCCGCTTTTATTTTTTGAAAATGACAACAGAAACTGGATCTGATCTTATATATGTATATTTCATGTATTTCATTTCTGATCGCCTAGTCGATCTTTCCAGAAAAGAAATAATGTCTATTTTCAGAACCGTTAGTGAAAGCTGCTTATCAGTCTTTGTGGATCCATTCTCAATATAATATATTCTGACCTCACTTGGCCTTTGTGTTTAAACTTGGTATCTAAGGAGTTTACATCCTACATTCATACACAGTATGTTCGCTCACACTTTACTTGAAGGGTATTTACTTGACATCCGTAAGTCACTCTGGATAAGGTCATCTGCTAAATGATGTAAATGCAATTGTAAATAAAACACTCATTAGCATTGCTGGAATCGTTTATCAATTAATGTCAAAACTCATACAGCGGCTTGATTTAGTAAGGTAAGGTTTATCGCTTTATCTCTCTTTCCTGTAAATACATCCATCCATCCATTTTCTGTACTGCTTATCCTGCAGGGAGCCTGGTGTCTACCCCAGGGGACTAACCAGGCAGGGGACACCCAGGACGACGTGCCAACCCATCGCAGGGCACAATCACACATACATTCACACACCCTTTCAAACCCTACAGACAATTTGGAAATGTCAATCAGCCTACATCGCATGTCTTTGGACTGGGGTGGAAACTGAAGAGCCCGGAAGAAGCCCCCGAAGCACTGAGAGAACCTGCAAGCTCCGTGCACGCAGGGTGGAGGTAGGACTCAAACCCCCAGCTTTGGAGGTGCTAGGCAAACTTTGTAACCATTAAGCCACCTTGCACCCAATTAACTGTACATATATGTATATATGTAATTATAAATATAAACAAATATGTTATGAAGGCTCAATGTATGTAGACACAATTCAAATCAAGTGGTACCATGTACCTTCTTTATCCCCATCATCTAACCTGTTTGACTCACTTCATAACGAGCAATTTAAATACAGATCTCAAGACCATCTTTGGAAGCTGTGTAAATCCTTTTCAACTTTGACCCTTTATAAACATCAATAGACAGAATTACATCCTGTGGCAAGATCAGAAATATGGGTCTTGATAATTCTCGGTCTTTTTGGGTTTTTTTTTTTTTAAACTTTTATCAGACTTTTATCAGTCATAGATTACAAACCGTCCAAAGGTGCTCATACCTTATCTGCTCCTTCCATTACCTTCAAATGTCAAAGTTCAGCTGAGTTGCTCGGCCCGAAGAGGTAGGATAATTATGCAGAGAGTGAGAAAGTGTGAAAGTGTGAGAAAGGTCATGCTGTGCCATGCCTGACTGTAGCTGAAACGTGATAATGATGTTTGATGAGTGCCGTGCTGGCTCATGTGCTGCTCTCTTGTTAGCAGCTTTTTCTGACTCTGCTGACTACTTTTCTCAGTAAAGGTGTAATTGGTGTGCTGAATCATCAAACACAGGACTGTGAGACACCTGTGCGATGCATCACACCTCTTTTGCATGATTAGATTTTGAGTTCATGTTAATGTAATTAATGTAATACTGTATATGAATGGTGTTAAAATGTATTCAGATCAATTGAAGAGCATCTCAATTTGTAGTGGTGTTAACATTATCAGCATCAAGTCCGGTGGCTCTGTGAAATATTGATATCAGACTGGTTTTTAGATTGTTGCAGTCAGCCAGTGCAAGATGTGAGACAGGAGACTACAGAGGGGAAGTTTGTTCCTGAACTCTCAAATATAAAATGTGGACCAAAATGTCAGCTCGACCTCCAAAAACAACAAAAACACACGAACAGTTATTTCAGTTTGCCGCATGGAAATAAGTGTACATATTAGACATAAATGCACACTTAAGTCAGGAAACTATTTAATGTTCATTGCTTTATTAAAACACTAAATGTTTATGTCCATACAATTTTTTTAATCAGGAGATAGATAGCAGCCATAGTTCAAAGGTCACTTGCGTGCTTTCAGCTATTTTATTGGCCCTGTACACATGCTTTCTGCAGTCTGCCTGGGTTATATGCTGGTTGTGGAAGAAGCTCTTTCTGTTGGACTTCATTAGCTGAGCAACATCGCAGACTCCTGCAGGACATTCAGGTACTGAATTTAGCATAGAGCTGAAAACACAGGATATAAATAAAATACAGAATTCTAAGAATTGTTCATAGGATGGCGACAATATAATAATATTATATATAATATTATACTATAATATTTCAATATATTCATTTTGGTCGTTGGGTAATGATTATGGTGCCCTTTTCTACCTGCGATTTTGTCATGCTATTCATAGCCACTCGTAAACTATTAACAAATATTTGTCATGCTAAAATATGTGGAAATTGAGGATTCTGTTCTGAACGTCTTCTTGTTTAGGTCAGTGCTTTCCAATCCTGCTCCTTGACTAATCATGCATTATACATTTGAGGGTTTTCATTGCACCCGATATTATTTTCCATTATTCGTGAGTTTACAATGGGTTAGTGCTGGGACAAAATAATATTTATTTCTTTGTGAGTTTATTTCAGCATCAGTTTCTTGGGCATAGTTCTGCTTAGCCTAAGTGTGTACTGACAGAAATGCTATATGATATTAGATTAGATGTAGTGGTTTTAGTGCATTGCTCTAGGTATTGTTCATTGTGTTTACCTATGTGTTCTTTATTGGCACTCACAATGGGAACATTGTTAAGGGTTCTTAGCTTAATAATGAGGTCCAGCACTGCCTTGCCTTCGGTTAGGTCAGACTGCTTACTGGCACCAAGAAAAGGGCTCACATCGCTCCAGTTTTAATCTCGTTTCTGGGCGTAATCTTTTTTTCTGAGAATAAATCTACAGTGTGAGTGAGTGAGAAGCAAATTCTTGGAGAGATTCTATGTTAAATTATATTAGTCTTTGATGTAACCTCTGACCATTCTTGTGTTCCACCTTACAATGTTAAAGATTACAATCCTGTGTGTTATCCTTACTGTAGTATTGTAGTCCTGCAGAAAACACTAACCATCCAAAGAACTCTTTTTAAGAGTATATCAGTCAGTTATCCATAATAATTAATGAAACAGGCTTTATTGTTTAATCCCTTAAAGTCTTTACATATCATTTAGTTATTCTGCTTAAAGCATGATATTCAGTCATTACTATAAATGATCTAATAACTTCAGTGAAGTTTTTTATTTATTTATTTTTTTTAATATGATTATGTTTTTCCCAAACAGGTCTGACAGAATGTTGTTCTTATTTGAGTTTCTATTCTCTCCATTGCCCACCTCGGCACTGATGTTCTTGTTTGGGCTTGGTGCAGTCGCCCTGACTTATCTCAACACCAGGCCCAAGCCCTTGCGGCCGCCTGTCAATCTGAACAGACAGACTGTGGGCATTGCGGTGAGAGCCTTCTACCTGCAATGTACAGAATGGTTAAACATTATACATACATGTAATGACATAGAAGAGAAGTTTTTCACATGACAATATTGAATGATACTGAGGATTGGAGTATAGGTTGTAAATACTATAACTACAGCCATTTTATGCTGATAATACTGTTTTACAGGGTGGAGCCAGGAAGAATGCAATTTTAAAAGATGACAACTTAATATCCTATTTATATGAGGATGCCAAGACTCTATATGAGGTTTTCAAAAGGGGATTACATGCCTCAGGTATAATGTAACATACTGTATACTAGTAATTAGCATAAAGCATTAGTTCAGTTATTTTACAAATGCACTGGACACTCCAGCATCTGGACATCTGTCTCATTCCTGCTCTATTTTATTTATCATATCCGTACAGGAAATGGGCCTTGCTTGGGATTCAGAAAGCCTGGGAAACCATACCAATGGCTGAAATACAAACAGGTACTCCTTTTGGGAATATATGGTAGCTGAAGTTCATCATGGAGGGAAGGGGCTTAATGTGAGAAGGTATTTGCATTTCAATGGTGCTCTTTTTTTTTTTTTTGCAGGTTTTGGATAGGGCTGAGTACCTGGGCTCTGGACTGCTCCAGAGAGGACTGGAGCCCTCACCAAAATCATTCATTGGCATCTTTGCTCAAAACCGGCCAGAGGTGATATTTCAACTGCAACATCTTTAACCGGCTGTTAAACATTATTCTATAATTAAAAGTTTTTTTTATTATTATTATTTTTTTTAAATATTTGACTTTATAATTTAAATCAATATCTCTATCTATGTATCTCCTAATGATCTCTTATCTATATTTTATTAATCAATATATCTATCTCACTATTTTAACTTTATCGACGGCATCTGTGTGGACTTTCAACACTTTCCCCTGTACTAGGAGAAAAATATATTGCTCCAGTAAGGCTCTCTTACCTCACACTTCTGCTGTTCTACTAATGTCTCATATTTTACATTTATTGACAAGATGAAATAATTAAATGATTACATTATAAGTGAGGTTTGAGGTAACATGTTTTCTGGGAAATGTGTTGAAGTGATTGTTTGTGGTAATTGCCCCTATAGTACAGATACAATCATGAATAAATGCTGGAGTATGATTTAAAGACTGGTTCTGTGACAGATGGAGGTCAATTGATGGTTTTGTAGGCTGATCAACATCTGTTCCTTGTATGCAGTGGATTATCTCTGAACTGGCCTGCTATACTTATTCCATGGTGGCAGTTCCTCTGTATGATACGCTGGGTCCTGAGGCACTTGTCTTCATCATTAACAGAGGTAATTAGACCTGCTTACCTCTCAGCTTCATTAGAGGTGTTCACTGGCACAGGTAACACCTAACTGGGTTCCCCTGAGCTCTAATGAAACCATGAGGCTGGAATAATTCAAGATTCGATCTTGTACATCTGCTGCCTGTATATTTTCCCCAAAGAATAAGTGCTATATTTTAATAATTTATCATTTTTATAATGTTAGTAGTTGGATAACAGTTCATGTTCATATTCAAATTCATATTACGCTACTCCCAATATTCCACTTTTCTATTTATACTGGAAATTCGAGAGGATCCTAATTGCCCTCTATTTCTGTCCTTTACAGCCAAAATATCTACAGTACTTTGTGACAAGCAGGACAAAGTGGAGACTCTTCTCACTAACTGTGAGAAAAGTCTTACCCCTGTGCTCAAAACTATCATCGTTATGGACCCATTTGATGCTGCATTGACAGAACGAGCATCCAAGTGTGCAGTGGAAATCTTGAGTCTAAAGGATGTGGAGGTAATCTCCAAAAGCACATTTATTAACATGGTGCCACTATTTCTATATTTTCACTGCAATTACTCACAAATGATTTTAAAATATACTTTTGCACTTTAGGCTCTGGGGAAAGATAATCTTCAAAAGCCAATAGTAAGCTATTTAGTTGACTGCTATGTCTTTGTAAGCAATACTGATGAAATATGAGAGAGTAATATTGTTTGCAGAGAAATCAATATCAAATAGGTTTATATTCTCTCTCCAGCCACCAAAGCCAGAAGACTTGAGTATTGTGTGCTTTACCAGTGGAACTACTGGTGGGTGCACATCTTCACCTATGATGATATCATTACCATATATCACAAACTATGTAAAGGCCATTTGTTATATTTAAAATGTTGGTGATTCAACATTTATGAATGTGTTTTTTCCGACAGTTATTCCTTTAACTGTAAAAAGTTTACATACAATACATACAGCTGCAATACAGTCTCATACTGTCACCGTCTTTTTCAGGTGAACCCAAGGGAGCCATGTTAAGCCATGAAAATGTAGTGGCAGATGCTGCTAGCTTTGTTAAAAGCTTTGAGGTATTGTGCATCACTATGGTTGCAAGAGGGTCATTACTGGTTTTATCAGTGGTATTAGTCCATTTCTCTTTTAATAATGCGAAATCAATTCATATTTACCCTAGAGTGCCTTCACACCACTTTCCACTGATGTGTTGATCTCATTCCTGCCGCTGGCTCACATGTTTGAGAGAGTCGTGCAGGTATGGGTTCCTATGGTAGATCTTAAACTCAGTGGCATATTTGATGACTTTCTTACGCAAATTTTTATTTGGTGGGCTCATAGTTGCCTAACTAGTAACTGTGCTGAGTCCATGCTGAACTTAGTGTTGTGTTTGTGTATGTCTGCTAGACAGTGCTGTATGGTGTGGGCGGCAGGGTTGGCTTCTTCCAAGGAGACATCAAACTGCTTACTAATGACATGAAAACCCTGAAGCCCACAATTTTCCCAGTCGTTCCACGTCTTCTCAATCGTGTATATGACAAGGTATTGTAACGTTCTTTTTGTCCACCCTCTCTCTCGCATAAGTCACATGTTCTTCATGATATGGACATTAGATCTAGTCTAGTAAAAGACCCTGAAATGCTCTTTAGCCTATGCACAGACTTTTCACTGTTACGCTGAACTTCCAGTCATTCTTTCAGGTTCAAAGTGGGGCCCAGTCTCCATTCAAGAAATGGCTCCTGAACTTTGCCATTGAAAGGAAACATGCAGAGGTGAAGCAGGGCATCATCAGAAACAACAGCATATGGGACAAGTTCATTTTTCACAAAGTGCAGGTATCCCTATCAGGCATAAAATACATCTGGCCACAGTGTTTCTCTGTGTTTCTTTGACAGCACTAATGGAACATTGTACAAAGTATTGAAATGGTAATGAAACCAACCACTGATCTTGATCTTGAATGCTTGTATGTGTCTCTGGCCCCAGGAATCTCTTGGGGGATCTGTGCGTGTGATGGTGACAGGTGCTGCTCCCATTTCACCTGCTGTGCTCAGCTTCCTCAGAGCATGCCTCGGTTGCCAGGTGAAAAATCTTCTTCGGTTTCATTTCATCTTTTCCTTATGGCCGTCACACAAAGGATTCTACAAACCTATTACCAAGCTAAAACTATATACTTACCCATTTTTTATTTATTATTTTAAGTGGGAAGCTTACTATTCAGTGACTACTATGAAACATGTATTAACTACAGTAAAACTAATAGGAGAAAGTATGTAGTTTTAAGAGCCAGGAATATACTGTAAATCTATACATGCCAACTGATCGGGGAAGTTTAAGGGGTTAATTAAATGTGAACGTCTAAACTACAGTACCTTAGTTTAGTAGTGGTCACTGCATCTATCGTTGAGGTTAGGGGTAACATAGGACATCTGTGTATGCTTGCTTATCTTAGTGACCCAGAGGTGACCTGTGTCTTTGACCTGATTTCCAGATATTTGAGGCATATGGCCAAACTGAGTGCACAGCTGGCTGCACCATCTCCTTGCCTGGGGACTGGACTACTGGTATGTTTCCATAGTAAAATCGCCTTATTTAACAGCAAAATATGCAAGCTTGAGGTTAATATATACTCAAATGGACTTAAATGCACCATCTGCATCATTCATCAAGTTTTTGTGTTTAGGACATGTTGGAGTACCTGTTCCATGTAATGTGGTCAAACTAGTAGACGTCGAGGAGATGAACTATTTTGCATCTAATGATGAAGGAGAGGTAATATGAGCAACTTCTCTTCAACATGAAGGTCTGTAATGGTTGGTCATTACAATGTATCTATAATTATTTGTGTCTTAGGTTTGTATAAAAGGGAAGAATGTGTTCTGTGGATATTTGAATGATCCAAAGAGGACAGCTGAGGCCCTCGACCAAGATGGATGGCTACATACTGGAGACATTGGCAAATGGCTTCCGGTGGGATTCTTTTCTTAATACTGAATCATTAATTCCTTCTAGGAAATAGTTCGATCAATATTAGACATATACACACCATATTTAGTTTGATCATCAGTGCATATTTCCCAGTTGTCTTCCTTTTTTCTTCCTCTCCTTATTTAAATATCTTGTATTAATGGTGTGGTTTTGCACAATTTACTAGAATGGAGTTTTGAAGATCATTGACCGAAAGAAGAACATTTTCAAACTGGCCCAAGGTGAATACATTGCTCCTGAAAAGATAGAGAATGTATACATTCGATGTGGTTCAGTTGCTCAAGTATTTGTTCATGGGGACAGTTTGCAGGTAAGTGGCACCTCTTCAATCCCACTTATAGAAATGAATGATTTTAATGAAATGCGGTGAACCTTTGGAGAGTGTTATTGCATATGTCTTTTATTTTTTTTGCTATTTTCAGTCCTGCTTAGTGGCCATTGTGGTGCCGGATGCTGAGATACTACCTGGTTTGGCTGAGAAGCTTGGAGTTAAGGGTTCATTTGAGGAACTATGTAGAAACCAGGTCTGATGCCCTGTACAATATGTCTTTCAAACATATATCACCTGATATTCAATACTCCTAATATTTGGGGTCAATGAAATTTTGTCATCGGTTAAAAATATATACTGCAGCTGTACTACTGAAAGTTACCAGAGTCAAAATTTGCTTCTTGGCCTTAAGCTGTTATCTCAACAGGTGCCCTTTCAGCCTTTTAATGAGCCCAGCCCTTTAAAAAACACAAAGTCCAAAGCAATCAGTGGAGTAATACACTACATATAAATGGCTGTGGCTATCTTTTAATGTATTGGGGCTGTATGCTGACTTTTAAAGCAGGTTTACAAAGCCTCAAATTTCTATTACAGAAAAATGAATGCTTCATTTAATTATAATTATAAGTAATGACACTGACATTACATTTGTTTTCCAACTTAGCCTTTTTTCCATTTTGGTTCCATATTTCTTTACATAGGCAGCTGCACAGCTAGTTAAGCAACTCAGCTAACCTTTACTAACACTTAGTAGTGCCAGCTATCTTACATAGCTGTTTATCTACAAGCTAACAAAATTTCAGTTGCTGAGATTTATGTAAGTCACACCCACACGATTGAGAAATGTTTGATCAGCAGTATTGCATATGAATTACCTTTCCACGTCTATAGAAATGACATTTGTAATTTTCTTATCAGTGTCTCATTTTTAGTGGTATACGTACCACAGGTATACCAAAGAGATATTTAAGGTGCAATTTCTATTTCTTAATACATTTTTATAGCTATATACATACAGTACATGTGTATGTATTGGGTAATGTGCAGTTTTACTATTATCATTCAGAAGACAAACTTAATTTGTGGGTTCTTGTTGAATAAACCATTATTGTAATCTAGTTGGTTAATATAACCCACTCCCGATGCATACACCCAGTTGTGGAGTATAACGCCATTGTTTTATTCCTTTATAGCAAATTAAGAAGGCTATCCTCTCTGACCTTATAAAGCTGGGACGTGAAGCAGGGCTGAAATCCTTTGAACAAGTAAGTGACATTTTGAAATCTGAAAAAGATGGTAGAGTATGCAAACTATTGTATATTTTCCTAAAGAGATCACAACATGATGTTACTTAAATTTACACAAAAGAAGCATTGCTAATGTTGCCAACTTTCACTAAGGTGAAAGACCTGCATCTCCACCCTGAGCAGTTCACTATAGAGAACGGCCTTCTGACGCCAACGCTTAAGGCTAAAAGAGGTGATCTCAGCAAGTTCTTCAAAGACGAGATTGAAAGCCTTTACGCTAAACTGCAGTGATGCATCAACAAAGGCCATATGGAATAAGTTCCAGTGACCTACGGACCAACTCGGAGAACCAAATGAATGTACACCATAAAGCAGGGGTGTCCAATCTTATCTGGAAAGGGCCGGTGTGGGTGCAGGTTTTCATTCCAACCAAGCAGGAGCCACACCTGAGTGTGGCTCCTGCTTGGTTGGAATGAAAACCTGCACCCACACCGGCCCTTTCCAGATAAGATTGGACACCCCTGCCATAGAGCTTAGATGCGAGGACAAGCTATAGAGATACAGTGTTGGTTTTATAGAAGAGCGAGTGAGCTTGACTGTGTCCATTAAGCCTTGTTTTGTGCTTGAATGTACATATTAAGGGAATACTCCATTGCATTTTATTTTCAACTTCATCTCAATACACTGCAACTGTGGTATATGTGAGATTTCCATGGACAGTAATTTCAATACATTTCCCATTCCCTAGAACAGAACTGAAAAGCAGGTGATCAAAGCTCTGTTGTAATGGGAGTCTAAGGAGGTGTTGAATTTTTTCCATAAACATCTGAAAAATGCATTTATATAATGTAACTACAAAAGTCTGCCACAGTCTAAGACATAGCTAAAGACATACAGAGATATCTGAATAAAGTAGCTCTACAGGTTTGTCCAACTTTCCAACACTGGAGCAATACAGTAAAAAGTTTGTTTTATTCTTGGTAACACATGATCACAAATTCCTCTTTGAAAAAGTATTCTCCAAAAGGATTATAAATGGGTTTGACTGAAGAATTCATGACAATTATTAAAAATGCTTTCATACAGAAATTCACTGGCTGCCCCAATGACATGCCCTTAGACTTTTATTTTAAGTGTGTTTTATTCAAACATTTGTTTTTTGTTTTTCTCAATACAAGGAAATGTGCTGAAATTGTTGTTTATGTTTCACTACAGTTGCAATAGACAAAGATTAGCCTGGAAAATGCTGAATCCGTTCATTTAATGCTATGTACATTTGAAAATATTAAGCACTGAAAAGTGGAATTACTGAATAAATTATTTCCATTGTGTGTATATATATATATATTTATATTAAAAAAACAAACAAAAACAAGATTACATTAGACAGAGCAGAAATGTTTACTTCTCTATTGTGAGGTTAACATCAGTCTTACAAAAATAATCAAAAATAAAATTTTTTTTTTTCTGTACAAAGAATACAGAGTATTTGCATGACTAAGACCTTGATACAGCTGGCAAAAGGCATTGCATAAACGGCTTAGACATCAAAGACAGAGAGAAACAGAGAAAACAATATATTCAAGTAAACCTTTGCTCAGATCCTAAGAAGGAATACTTACAAGCCCCAGTTCTTCACTTCAGGAACAATTCCCTCTGTGCCACATTTCATTTATATTATCTTTGGAAATGTTACAAAGGTACACAAGTTCATATGAAGAAGCAGAAGTTGCTGGTTTGGACAGTTAGACAATTGATCTGCCACTGACTTGATTTAGAAATCTGACATCTCTGGATCAGCCAGGAACAGAAGTACAGCACGGTGCTGAGTCTGTGGAATCAGACTTCAGTCTAAAAACATGAATCTTCAATTTTAAATTTTTTTAAACCCTAAAAGGATCCATGTAGAACCCTACAATGGATGATTTCCCATTCTATGCAGTACCCATTTAGAAAGCTAAAACCATCACATTAACCACCCACAGAACCCTTGAGGAATGTTTTTTTTGCTAAGAGTGTACAAGTCAAACAGTAAAACACACCCCACTTGTCTTATTTGTCTTTCTTTTCTTCGCATGCTGGTGTGTTATTCGCTGAGTCATAGTGGCACTTTACTACACAGCGGCGTGGAAACCACCCTCTAACGCGGATTCCAGCTAAATCAGCAGAGAGAGAGAGAGAGAGAGAGAGAGAGAGAGAGAGCAAGAGAGAGAAAAGAAAAACACTTTTTAGAATGTTTAAACTTTAAAAATACTCATTATATGAAATGATGACAAACATTTTCATTGTAACATTGATGTACCTTTGGTCTGTTCCTCATCCAAAACTTTGTCCCCATACATCCACCACCTGGATATTAAAACATCAAATCTCATTTACTCATTTATAAGTTGAATAATTCAATTAGTCAGTGTTTGCATTAAGCTCTCAGTCAGTACGTTTACATGGACAACAATAATCCGATATTAACCCGATTAAGACAGTACTCTGATTAAGAAACTAGCATGTAACAGTGATTATTGATTACCTTAATCCGACTAAAGTCATACTCGAAGTAAACACAAATCGAATTTAGACATGTGGAGTATTCCTGTTTTAGTTGCATTATCGACGTGCATTACAGACATGTACACACCTTAATCACATTATTAACGTCGTGTGGGATTTTTTACCGCATTTTCCGTCAGGACACGTACACACACGGCAGTGATCAACCGTTTGACGGAAAGCACGAGAGCATGACTGCGTCCGAAACTGCATCTCAGTTTGGGGACGCAGCCCATGGCTTTAAGCTGTCGTCTATTTGCACGTATAGCATGACAAATAATTAACTGCACTTGAAGCTTTCATAAAATTAAAAATGAAACACCCAAAACTGTATACGGTACCATACTGAAGACCAACTGTATGTTGATACGTGAAATTCTGGAGGGAACGTCGGACGGCGTGGCGTGGGGATGTAATGATGTGTGCCGTTAATCAATCTATGTTCTATATCATGTAAAACCTGAACATGAAAGGAATATTCTAAAAGTGATTCATGTAAACAACTTAATCACACTACTGTCTTACTCAGAATAAGGTCAATAATTAGATTACTGCTGTCCACGTAAACGTAGTCACTGACTCACTTGGTTCCTCTTGTGGCTAAGATGGTTTCCCCTTTAGTGAGTTTGATCCTGGGTTCTTCAGTGCATGGCGACCTGAAGAACGTATTTATTCCCTTTCCTACTGGACACCATGCTCCGTTGTAGTCCTCCACAACTCTGTACTGCACCTACAGAACATAGAACCTGGCTTTAGACTTAAACCTGGTTTAGTTTATGTCAATGCTGCCATCTTGTGTCCAATAGACATCATGACTACTCAGCTACTCACACTTCTCACACGTTTGTCAGCTTTCTGCTTCAGCTGCTCAATCTGGGGGAAAAAAGGCGACACAAATTCACCTTTCTTATGTGAACTGTGAAGAATATAATGTGTGATGTTACTGAAACTTGTAATGAGGACATACAGTTAATGTATGCTGGTGGCATTTGTCATTTACGGGCCATTCAATACCATCTCCATCGGGGGTCCCAGACCAGGTGAACACCTGCTTGAAGTTCGCCCAGCGACTTCCCAGGTCATACGGGAAGATGAACTCCTCTCCTGTTTGGTAGTATTGGATTCTGTCTTTGGCCTGAAGGGTGCATTTGAGGCTTGTAAGACGAAGAGTATTGTATATGCACACAAATGTAATTCACCAAACATAATCATCTGAAACTGACATTCCTAAGGGACATTCCTAATTTGACTCTGCATGATTAGGCATGAAATAAAATAATGCTGTTTGAAATTTCACAATACAAAGCAATAGCAACTGGAATTGTAGCAGAGACTGTGGGCTTTTACCTGTAACTTTTATATGAGTGGTTCTAAGATTTGTAACTGATTTGTCAGGCACTGAGCTACAATGTGGGTCCCTCATTTAGCAGATTTATATATATCACACTTTTAAACCATAAAATTAGAATCAGGTATTGAAGATTGGGTGCCAGTAATTAGAACCTGCTTAGGGAGTGCAGGTGGAACCTGTCTTATTTATACCCCTCTCATATCTAGTGTCAGGTGTTCCCTTTGTATTTGCTTTGCTAATTCTCCAAATTATTTGAAATATATCATTCCACTGTAAGGAAAATAATATACAAGTGGTGCAGATTTCAAACAACAGCCAATTAGTCCAGGGCTAATTCCAGGACCGTCCCAGCAAATTCAGCCCAAGAGCAGACTGTCTGATGCAAAAATAAGTCTCCAAGAACCCCAAAATTTCAACACAGGATCCGCTAGTAAGCCTTGCAATTGTTGTTGTCAAAGTGCATACTTCTAGAATCAGAAAGAGATTGCATAAATTTAACCTGCATGGGAGGCGTTTCAGGAAAAAGCCTTTGCTGTCTGAAAAGAACATTAGCGCAAGTCTACAGTTTGCCAATGAGCATATAGTCAAAGACCAGACCTTTTGGAATAAAGTTCTCTGAACAGATGAATCTAAGATAGAGTTGTTTGGCCACAGTAACAGCAGACATGTTTGGTATAGACCAAAGACAGTATTTCAGGAAAAGCACCTCATACCAACTGTGAAGCATGGTGGTGGAAATGTTATGGTTTGGGATTGCTTCACTTCCTCAGGGACTTTACAGCTTGCATGTGTGTGTATATAGCAGAGTATATACAGTGGCAAGAAAAAGTATGTGAACCTTTTGGAATTTCATGGTTTTCTGCATAAATTTGTCATAAAATGTGATCTGATCTTCATCTAAGTCAAGGATATTGACAAATATAATGTGTCTAAAATAATAACACAAAAAAAATTCTGATCTTTCACGTCTTTATTGAGAACAACCAAAAAAACCTCATAGTGCTTGTGGAAAAAGTATGTGAACCCTTAAGTTAATGACCTCAAAAAAGCTTTCTTTTTTTTTTTGCACACCTGGAGTCTCATTAAGAAAATGAGTTTGGAGGTGTAGACTACAGCTACTTTGACTGATAAAAACCCCTCAATCTTTTGGAGTTTGCTCTGCACAAGAAGCACATGCTTATGTGAGCCATGCCTCGCCAAAAAGAGCTTTCAGAGGATCTACGATCAAGAATTGTTGATTTACATAAAGCTGGCAAGGGTCACAAAGTGATTTCAAAGGTTTTAGAAATTCACCAGTCTACAGTTAGGCAAACATTCTACAAATGGAGACACTTTGGGACTGTTGCTACTCTACCAAGAATTGGGCACCTAGTCAAAATGACTCCAAGAGCACAACGAAGACTCATCAATGAGGTAAAGAAACAACCCTGAATAACAGCCAAAGATGTGAAGGCATCATTGGAACTGGCTAACATCTCTGTTCATGAGTCTACAATACATAAAACATTGAACAAGCAGGGTATCTATGGCAGGACACCATGAAGGAAGCCACTGCTTACTAAAAAGAACATTGCTGCACGCCTGAAGTTTGCAAAAGGGCACACTGACACTCCACAGCAGTATTGGCAAAATGTTTTGTGCACTGATGAAACTAAGATTGAACTATTTGGAAAAACCACACAGCACTACATCTGGCGTAGAAAGGGCACGGCATATCATCATGAAAACATCATCCCAACTGTAAAGTATGGTGGAGGTAACATCATGATTTGGGCCTGCTTTGCTGCATCAGGGCCTGGCCAGCTTGCAATCATTGAGGGGAAGATGAAATCCCAAATATATCAGACAATTCTTCAGAATAATGTGAAAATGTCTGTACATCAGATGAAACTGTGTAGAAGTTGGGTGATGCAACAGGACAACGACCCAAAACACTGGAGCAAGTCAACAACAGAATGGCTTCAGAAAAACAAAATCCGCCTTTTGGAGTGGCCAAGTCAGAGCCCGGACCTCAACCCAATAGAGATGCTATGGAATGACTTGAAGAAAGCCATACACATGAGATGTCCAAAAAATATGACAAGCTAAAGCAGTTCTGCCAGGAAGAATGGGCTAAAATTCCTCCTGAAGGATGTGCAGGTCTGATCCACAGCTACAAGAAGCGCCTGGTTGATGTTATTGCTGCCAAGGTGGGGTCAACCTGTTATTAATTCTAAGGGATCACTTACTTTTTCCACTGCCATTTTGAATGTTGAATGAGTGTGTTCAATAAAGACATGAGGGATCAGAATTTTTTTTGTGTTATTGTTTTAGACACATTATATTTGTCAATACCCTTGACTTGGATGAAGATCAGATCACATTTTATGACAAATTTATGAAGAAAACCATGAAATTCCAAAAGGTTCACATACTTTTTCTTGCCACTGTATTATATGTAATAAGACATTGTCCATTAAGAAAGATGGGAATTTATTCAGCTTTGATGTTAACTGAACACTTTTAAAGCACATTCACTAATCTTTAGATGTTGCAGTGAAGTCTTTTCTATTTGATGAATACATTAAACATTTTCACTTCAGGGTTATTTCTTCCCCATTTCTGTTCTTCATTTAACATAATATTATGAACATCTTATCATATTAAATATTGAATTGTGAAATTTCTATTGGGATACACAGACACTCCAGACCACATTACAGAAGTGCTTGTGCAGATTACTCAGAGTCTAAAGATAGCAACAAGACACTAACAGAAACAGAAGCAAGTACATTATTACATAATGTACTTACTTCATAATAAGAATATAAGCGCTTCAAATATGTATGGCATGTTTACAAGAATGTAGTTAAATCTAGAACATACTGACATATGGAATTAAGCTAAGCATGTTACATTTGGCATTGAAAGAGTATAGATGCTCACCTTCTCCTCAATCCATACTTCAATTGAGGTTTTGTTTCGCAGAATCACTTTTATCTGAAAGTAAAAAGAAAATTCTTTTACAAGCTTTTGCAATTGCACTCTATGACATTGGTTTAGTCATGGTGTAGAGATTTACTAAGCAACTGAAGTATGTGTTTTGGCCAAATCTGCTAGTGTCTCCCATGTTGTGTAAGCTGATTTTTTTTTGGGGGGGTTACTTAGCAGATGACCAGATTAACAAAAGTATTACGTAGGTCAAGTCGAGAAACACAGGATAACATTAAGTCAGGCAGTACAGCTAATTTTCCTCTCATGAAAACACTGCACAGTGGACAGTCTAAGGGACTAACGGAAGGTTTAAAAGAGCAAAAGACTAAATAACATGCTGTACCTGAATAAAAAACAGCATGCCAACAGCAATGGTAGTGCCCAATGCCAGTCCCAGAGCAAAGAGATTGGCTGCAAAAGCTGATATGCTGAATGGCATTATGGGATGGTGGACACGTCGAGGGGCACTCATGTCTATCTTCACTGAGCTCCAACCAAAAGAGATCTGGAGCAGACGTACAAAGGATATACACAAATACAGTAGTTCTTCATCATATAGACACACTGTATATGGATACATTTGCATTAGAGTTCAATATCTGAGCTGGACTGAATCTATACGGCCCCTTTAAGGGTTATTATTAATCATAGTAGTTTATTCGCCAGAGCCTAATAAATACACAGATGAAAAATAAACATAATAGATACGCAGATGAAAGGATGGACTTACTGACCCGGTCATTTAACTGAGAGTACATCGTCATGATGAAAATGAGAGCAGCGTGGCTGCAACCCAGCGGGGCGAGGAGGAGGAAAGTGGTGAAGTAGGCATGATTCAGATGTCCGCAGCAGTTGTTGATCCAGGGACAATGGTGATCCATCTTCATCACACACCTGAAAAAGGAAAAGAGACTGCTAAATATATATATATATATATATATAAAAATAAGTATTTAAATATGCTGTGAAGTAACTCAGTTCTCAAGGCAAGTACTAAATGCTACAATACTCCGATGCTGTTAGTATAGCTAGTAGTAAAAACACGCAAATGCTACCTGTTACACTTTCTGCAGTGGTGAGATCTTGGGGCTTTATAGCCTTCACACACTCTACAGAACTGTAGGTACCTAGTGTCTTGTGGATTTTCCTGTTAGAGAGGAGACACCACATGACCAACATGCAGTTATATTATACAGAGTTAATCAGATTACAGAAGAAAACTTAAAAATAAATACATAAATAAATCACTAATCACTCCAGAGCATTGTATTTACCGGTTTCCACTGTAAAGGAATATATCCAGGACCCACAAACATGGCATTGAAATAGTTGTAAAGAATGAGGACAGTCCAGTTGATGAGCATAATAAAGTTAATGCTGCCACTCGTAGTGTCCAAGGGCCAGTACCAGATAATAGAGTCCAGTATGGCCATGGACGAGCACACAGCGATGACTGTAAGTGCAATGATCGGACCCCAGTGACAGAGCCTCCTAACCTCATGGATGTTTTCAAATACAATAATGGCAGATATAATGTTCATTTTGTACAGAGAGTATTTCGGCAGCTTTGTTGAAATGACAAATGGTTAGTTATGTTGTCTTTCTTTAATGAAATTATTTGACCATGAGGAGGATAAAATATATGTTTTCTGTCTTCTCCGAAACATCCAGCGATCAGTCGTGTCATGGGTTACAGAAGCTGTCTGTGTGGTAGAGTCACTAGCTCTCCTCTTGTCTGGCATCCTTTCTCTCTGACCAGTCTGATGCTTTACTCTCGAGCTGGAAGCATGTCACCCATCTAGGCAGAAGAGTGGAGGGGAAATAACAGAGAAAAGAATAAGTCCATTGACAAATCCAGTATGGGATGAAAACTAAAGTTCAAATAGTATGCAATTTGCAGCAGTTGGCTAATCCATGGCAGTCGTAACACTGCTTGTGATGTTCAGCGAGGAGTCTGACTACTACACAGACTGCTAATGATTCTGTCATGTCAACAGACTGGTCTTGACTTGTCCTCTGGGCGTTACAGAAACCGCACCGCAAAATTTAGGATACGCAGATCATTACATTCTACTTAAATGTTTATAATTTACGGCACATGCAGAACACATCCTAACCGTAAATCTAATCTAGAAACAGTCATTCGTTTGTATTTCTATGTAACTACCAATATAGCAAGCAAGCTAGCGAGCACTGCTCCCATGAGATATGGGGATCATTCAGCAAATTATACATATCTTGCCATTAAAGACAATGTAAATGTCGTAATACGCATTAGATATATTAGCAGTTACCTCTGAAAAAATATTTCCCTTTGCAGCAACAGCTAGCTATCACTCACAACATCCATTCACTCTCCCCCAAGTCAATACTACTCACTTCCTCATTCTCTCGGCCGCAGTCTGAGCGGTGCGCCACTCATCTCTTCCGTGTATACAAATGGAAATGGAAATTATCAATACAACTGATACTTGCTTTCTTGTTCACTTTTGAAACACCCCGTGCAAAGTCCGAGCAATAATATTTATCTACAACGTTCTTTGTTTGTTTGTTTGTTTGTTTTTTTCCTTCTTCCCCTAGAACCAATGAAACAGTAATGTGTTTTTCGCCGGAAAACAATTTCAGTGACACATCCAGGAAGTGACGGCGACGTCAATAATAACATTTGATACAACCAGCGTAATAGTGTCGCGACATCCGTCTTAGAGCGTTTAAATTCACAATTCACAACAATGTCTTCGGATTTTGAAGCCTACGAACAGGAATTTGGTACTCTCACCGCAGAAATTACCAACAAAATAGGAAGAATACCTAAACTTGGTGGAGGTAAGTGCTGTCTCCCCCCGAAAAAAAGACTGTCAGCTGAACCGAGGCAGCTAGTCAGCTCCTGTAATGCTAGCGAGCTGGAACCAGCCCAAATCCAAAGCCGGTATGCAGTTGCCAAGGAGTCGCTACAGCGTGAGCTGAGTGCTTGTGCGCTCATGGAAAACGATTTAAAAAAAAAAAAAAAACAACAGACTTTCCATTGTTTCTGCTAGAAAGTTAACGACAAGCATGCGTTATCAAATGACCAGTGTGTTTTACGCCTCACTACAAACACACTCGGTGTTTAGTTTTCTGAGTTCTGACGTTATTCTCTCCTTCTCATGTTCTCAATGACCGCGGTAAAGTTTATACAGCTGACGTTTCCTTAATAGCAGATCAGTTTAGAAGTTGAAATTTGTCGAAGTTACTAATAAAATTATTATTTTTAAAAATCTGTAATATGAAGCCTTTCTTTTTAGAAACCTAGTAAACTAGTAAGTGTCTGAGAGAATGGGGTTAATTGAATGTTACTGACATACAGGCCCCTCTGAAAGTAGTGGAACAGTAAGGCTAGTTCGTTTCCTTTCTTCAGTCTTTTCTTCAGGAGGTGAAATGCTGCTCAACTGGGTTAAGGTCTGATGATTGATTTGGCCAGTCTAAAACCTTCCACTTTTCCTCTGAATAATTCATTTGTTGTGTTGGCAGTGTTTTATGGGTCATTGTCTTTCTGCATGATGAAGTAGCTCCCAATTAGATTGGATACATTTCTCTGTAAATTGTCAGTCAGCATGTTTCTACAGACTTCTGAATTCATTGTGCTGCTACCATCATGAGTTACATCATCAATAAAGATTAGTGAGTCTGTTCCAGAAGCAGCCATGCAAGCCCAAGCCATGATATAACCTCCACCGAGCTTGTCTGATGAGCTTGAATGTTTTGGATCATGAGCAGATCCTTGCTATCGCCACCCTTCAGCCTTTACATCATGTTGGTAGAAGTTAATTTTGGTTCCAGATCTTTTGTGGCTCATCTCTGTATTTCTTTGTGAATTCCAATCTGGCTTTCTGATTCTTACTGCTGATGGTTTGCATCTTGTGGTATAGCATCTTCAGTATATTTCTGCTCTTGAAGTCTTCTTCAAATGGTGGATTGTGATACCTTCAACCCTGCCCTGTGGAGGATGTTGGTGATGTCACTGACTGTTGATTTGGGGTTTTTCTTCACAGCTATACAATGTTTCTGTCATCAACTGCCATTGTTTTCCATTTTCAAATCAGACTTTATTGAGAAATTTCAAAACACATTACAGACACATTTTTTACAATTGCAAATGACTGCATTACACTCCATTAGTTACATTTACATCATACATATATTAACACTTCTAATTGGTTCACAGCATATTACACAGAGTTAATTCTCACATTTACATACATCGCAATTCACACTCCTACTCAATATTTCGCACCTCGTCACATGCTTAATAAAGTCCATGGGTGCTTTTTTTTTTTGTTCTTCTTTCCATTGTCTTTTGTCTTTTTAATTCACACATAATCTGTTTAAAAACCATCTCAGCGGGGACATGGCACTGATTGATGACCATTTTGCATCTCATTTTCCATATTTTGTAGTTGGTAATGCAGATAACGAGCCAGTAAAATTCTTTTTCTTTTATAGAATTTTTTTTATCAAAGGTTCCATACATTTTTGGTTTTTCACTTATGTTTATATCCAATCCTATATTTATAATTTTTTGCCATATCTCCGCTGAGCGTGAGCATTGTATTAAAAGGTGTTCAACAGTTTCATCTTCATCACAGTTATTGATGGGGCATGTTTTTTTTTTTTTGCAACAAAAAACAGCTAGTCTACCAACACTAATTAACCATGCCACAACCCGAATGATTTCTGAAATGTCTCTTGTATTTGTTTTTGATGCACTGCTCACTTTTGTCTGATGTAAGATGTTTGTTTAAAAATACCTCCATACTCATATTCATTTAGCTATATATGTTTTTACTAGTTAAGTTACACCAGTACAGTTTTAAGTGTTCATATTTAGTTGTATAATCTCCATATATTAGTTTATGAAACGGTGCTGTTTTCCTTGGCCGACCTGTTTGACGTCTGGCTGTCAGTACACCAGTGGTTTCTTTCTTTTTTCAGGAAATTCCAAATTGTTGTATTGGCTATGCCCAATGCCTGTGCAATGGCTCTGATAGATTTTCCCTCTTTTTTTGAGCTTCAAAATGGCTTGCTTTTCTCCCATTGACAGCTCTCTGGTCTTCATGTTGGTTTATCCTTTTTAACAACAAATGCAGTCTTCACAGCTGAAACCCAGGGCTCAAACCAAGAGTAGACATTCATAGCTATTAATTGTACAATTAATTGTGCAGTCAATTTAACAGGACACACCTGCGCAACAAGAAAAACCTGTCAGTCACATGTTCTTTAATTATCATTAATCACTTGAAAAATGGGTCAGTTCAAGCAAACGGTGCCATGCTGTAAGTTGTTTAACATATCTACATATAAACAGGAAATTCTGAAGCGGAAACTCAGATCTGCTCTCTCATATTCTTCTATTGATGTCAAACCCAGATGTCTTCAGTGAATATCAAAAACAAAGACGTGGCCTTGCTGTTCTAGTACTTTCACAGGGGATTGTAAGATAAGATAACACTTTATTAATCCCAGGTGGGAAATTCCAGTGTTACAGGCAATATAGTAGCAGGAGAGTATTAAAATAAACAGCTATATAAATGTACACACTGTATGAATATATACACAGAGTATAGCTGCTGTGAAAAATGGTACACTTGTATGCTGGTTATAACGGTGTGCAAAAATGTCGTTGTGCAGCATTGGACCGAGAAAAATTCTTAAAGTATGATGTTTATCCTTCTAGAAGTAGTGCAGAAAAAGCAACATGGCTTCTCGTTTGGAGAACAACAGGTCCATGTTTGAATACTCTGAGTGAATAATCGTACAAACAGAAATCTTTAACAGTATTCTCATAAAGCAATTAAAACCATGTCATTTAAAACTTATGTAATTAAAAAGGTTTAACGTTATTTTATTCTGTATTACTTTCCTCCAATACAACAATACAAACATATAAAAAGCATCATTATTATTATTATTATTATTATTATTATTGGGTTCTGTGAGGAAGAATCACAGCACATAGATCATTGTTAAACAGCATGAGCATTATACTGAACCATGATCTGAGCCATGATCAGTTGGTGGTGCAGTGTACATAAGTGTACAAACGATTTACAGCTTCCAGACTGATCTAGAACTAAAGAGGGATTAAGATTTTGGCATCGTTACTTACTCCATTCCTGTTTCTCTGTATTTGGAATTTTCCTTACAGATACTGTAGGTAGAGAAGTAGCTGGGAGAAAATATGACTGTTCCAAATGCTCATTTGTGGGTGGTTAGCAGAACACACATGCAGCTTTGCTGATCGTTCGTTCGTTTGATTACACAGTCCTTCTACTGGATACTGGATACTCGCTGGGCTAATGTACCACCTACTGTTGATCATATGCCTGTCAAATAACATTGTTTTGTACAGTACTTTTGCTGTAACCATGTTCATTAGAAAGGCAACATCAAACAAATTCTTCTTACTTTTAATCACATTTTATTGGCTATCAGCTGATTAACCAATCAGAATCTACCTAAACTACTGGGATGAGTGTATTGCACTTATTAATATAATAGGCCAGATCACCACTTTCTCCTTGAAATTAATTCTTGGCTATGCTGCTGCATATAATCAGCGTTTTTAAAAACGTGTGATGTAACTTGCGGAGTTTTTTTTTTTTGTGCTTTTTTTTCTGTCTTTGTGTTTGTTTTTGCACGGTCTTTCACAGTGATGTTTGTTGGTAAATGAGACCTTTTAGCTGAACTCATGTTCGATGCATGTTAATAGAAGAGAGCTTTGGGTGAATGCATGTTGTGATGTCACATGACACGTCTCGGCCCAAATCTGCGGAACATCTGTGATAATTTAGAAAAATTGCAAGCTCTTCCGAATATTGAGGAGTTTGCTTGGTATTGCATTAGTTTCTCTGATTGCAAAATCGTGAAATCCTGGTGGGATTTAAGGGACCTTCCAAGTATATGCTGATGGCCATGCAAGTATATTTTTTCCGTTTAAGCATTTTCTGCATTCTGAATTAATTCAAATCTGAAAAAATCTTAATTTATTTTATACTAGTCTATATTTTAACTTAATAATCAATATTTTCCTGTTCAGATAATAACTATTTTCCAAAAACTTCCATTTCATGTAATTTTCCATTAAACTATATAGATACAGAAAGCAGTGGAAAACAAACACTATCATAAACGACAGTCTTTTTGTTTATTGTTTATATATTTCTGAGCAAATCCCTGAAGTGTACCAAATGTAATAATTCACTAGTGTAAATTATTCATTCCTCCCACCATTTAAACTAATTAGCTGTTAAATTTCTCTCCAGTATTGACAGTGTACTTTGTTATAAAGCAGCCTGTTATAAATCGGTACATCAGTCATGTGATGTTGGGTGTTTTATATCCTCAGCTAGTTAATGGTGACTTAGTGGGGGACTTGGTGAGTGACTAGGCTATGGTGCGTAGTACAAACTACAATGTGTGTAGAGTTTAACAGCAGTGTAAAATGCACAAGCACAGCCACTTATCAACACTAAACATTTAAGTAAAATTAATTTATGTCTACTTTATACACTGTGGGGAAAAAAAAAGACATTTGTTTAAACATGGCATAACATGTAATAGATAAACATAAAATGTTCTAAACAATTATATCATCCCTCATGACAGCAAGCAACTGGTCACATTGCAGCCCCAAGAAATTTGATTGTGTTAGGTGAGAAACGTAAAAGTTTCATTCTTCCAGTCTTTTGACCGAAAGTAATGATTTATTTGACCATTTCATATTAGCCATTTCATTATATTATGTAACTAACTAAGAATGAGCATTGTGTTTACCGACTCTATTATTTATAACTTCCATGGACAAAAAAATTCTCATCCAACAACAGAGCCTTATTGTACAATGTTAACAATGTTAATAGATTGTACACCTGAGCAAATGTAATTCTAAAACACTGACACTCTCTAATGCGCCAGTAGTGCATAGGGCCAAATCTGCATGTGACTTGTTTGACATGCATGATAGAACACTACACTTGGCCTCAAAATCACAGGACCTTATTCCCACAGAAAATGGTGGATTATTTGGAACAGCAGGAGGCAAATAGACACCCACAGTTGTGTCTATATGATAATTGGGACAGGCCCCCCCCCCCCCCCCCCCCACACACACAACTTTTGTGTTGGGATGTTTTGTGTTTCTCCAGATTTTATGCAGTTTAGACTTAACAGGTCTTAACTGGCCAGTTAATTGATCAGTAAAAAACTGTGAATGTTTTATTGTCATAACAGTTCTGTAAACTTGTGGGAACATTGAAAACCACAGACATTATATCGTAACAATCAGGACTAGTTGGTGCACATCCCCAGCCTACATTCTACCCTACTAAATAGTATGCTGTTACACATATGGGGTCATTTTGAATTAGCCTTTAGAGTCTTTAGTGCATAGTATGTGGTCCTGAATTCATCAGATGCATTACTGCAGCCGTCAGATGTGTGTAGAAGAGTGCAGCACAATGCACTGTAAAAATGTTCTTCCACACGTAGGCGGCGATAGTGTTTTTCTACCAAAATCTTACAGTTAGCAGTTTTTAAATGTAAATTAAGTATTAATCAAATTAGTCTGCTTATGTAAAACTATTGCTTGAATTTTATTATGTGATATTAAGGCCTGATATGGGAGGCTGAATGCGTGTATAGATAATGAACTAATTTGATGGTGAAAGTCAATAACAGTTAGGGATGTCACGATACCAAAAATCTAGTAGTCGGTACCGATACCACCAAAAATACACGATACTTGATACCATGGTGTGGTATAAAAATAAAATTTTAAAACTCTCCTGGAGGACCTCCTCCTCTGGCTGATACTGGCAAAGAGAGAGAGAGGGAGAGAGGGGGATATTTTAGTTATCAAACACTGTCTGACAATGACCTATAAAACAATGGAGGCTGCAAGTGCTAAGGTGCACTCCTAAACGTACGCATGCACACACACGTCCTTATACTCTGAATGCAAGCCTTAGTTTAAATTCACTGATCTGGTGTCAGGCCAAAAACATTTATTAAAAGCATGAACATTTGAATAATTATTAGTGAAATTAGGCTACATTTAGGTGACAGGACACGGGCTGAATGGCGATGCATGGTGGCCCATTGGGAGGTAGTTTATAACATTGCAATGCGTTAGCTTTGTTAACAAATAACTGGCTGTCACAAACATTACATGGAGCATAACGTTAGCTGGTTTCACGGCCACAATGCCAGTTGCCTCAAACATAATATAGGACCGTCTTTCAGGTGCTTCGCCAAATTCCAAGTGCTTCCTCGCTTTGCTTGAAATGAACAATAGCATCGGTTGCACACCGGCTTCAGAGCATCAATTATATGTTTATTGTCATCTGCCTCAAATGCAAATTATTTCCATATTCGACCCTTCCACCTTTCCTCTCAATGAGTCAGGGCGGAACTAAACTTGTCGCCATCTTCTATAGTTTTTTCCATGTGCTTGTAGGCAATCTTCTTGTTCTTCTTCACCACTTGTGGACCTACTAAAACACTTGAGTATTTGCTGCCCCCATTAGTTCCAGAAGAATTACAACCTCGTCATCTTCATTACCAACAGTACTAACGCTACTGCAGAAAAACAAGTACCGTCACATTTTAACAATGTTGGTACCGAAGTCTCGGTTCTTGTGACATCCCTAGTAACAATAATGTGTAAATACTATTAATATTATTTTGTTAATATGTGAATTTGTGAGTTTATGCAAGAATAAGCGGAAAGAATCTTTTGTTTTTTACAAAAGTAAATTTTACAGTAAAATAAGAAATATGTTTATACGAAATGTGTATAACAATGAGAGTTTTCCTGAACTGTGCTGCCTAACTTTTTTTTATTATTATTATTATTATTATTATTATTATTATTATTATTATATCCTTTGTGCTTGATTCAACTTATTTTATATAATTTGTAAGTAAAATGATAACTGACCCTCTCTTATAATTTCGTTAGTATGTATAATATTTCGTATCATTTCTAGTACTGTTGTACATTACAGATAGAACATGGTGTAGCTAATGAGTAACGCTATGTAGAAAAAAAAACTACAACAAAAATACACGGGGAGATTTCTCATTTAAATAATGTACTAGAGTTCATTGCTTGTATCATTTCTCTTGCTTATTGAAGAGAAAGAGAATGTGCATTGTGTTCTATTGTTACATTGTGTTAAAGCTTGGCAAAAACAGGATACTTGTCGTCCGTGCAGCCCACCAGCAGCTGCTAAACGCGTTTAAATAAACACCGTGAATATGAACAAAAACATTCGCTGTGTTTGCTCATCACGCATAGCCAGGCTTGTCTCCTTTTTTTGCAGAAAAGTTTCGTTCTTGAATTAAATTTTATGTTTTGTGTGTGCGGATAAAGATGCCCAATACACCCCCCCAAAATCATATGTTTGTTGGTGACCTTCTGTATGATCTCCTAAAGCCAGCATCAACAAAACTCTCTTTTTGTTGTTATTGCAGTGCACAATGTCCCATGTGCAGACCCTGATAAAGCACACTGGACAGATTAAATGTCCTTGGCTGGCTCGCTTCATTCATTGAAATAGATGTTCGCCTTTCTAGGTTTTGTTATGTACAGCACAAAACCCAAGCTTTAAATAAGAACTCAAGGAGAATGTTCGCTCTCCTTCCATTAAACTTAAATGAGTATTTCTTATTTAAAAAGTAACCCCAGAACGACAATGTCTGCCAATCAAATGCTCTGAAAAATTGAACGGAGATGTAAAGACACACCTTAGTAAGAAAAGTGTAACTCTATGTTGGTCTGATGGTCAGTGTGTGGATCTCCTGGGTTGCTACTATTGTCCAGTACATGTCGAGTAGGGACATGCATATTTCAGCCTGTCCTGCACTGCTTCTGTATAGAACAGCCTTTGTCTGCTCACCTTACAAAGAATTGCCCCAGGCTGTTTACTGTGTGGGCTCTGAGGTTATATCTAGGTTTGAAAAATGGATAGATGTCCAACAAAAGATGGGTGTACTTTTGTTTTGACTGTATTGACAGGCATCTGCTTTTATACTGTTAATGGATTTTTTTCCCCCCAGCATTTTGTTTTAAGGCAGTGCTAGTCTCGTTTTTATTCTTTCCATGCATTTTAATATATATACAGTACTGTGCAATAGTCTTAGGCACATGCAAAAAAAATTCTGTACAGCAAAGTTGCCTTCAAACATAATAAAATTAAATGTTTCTACACGGAAACAAAATTTTCTCAAAAATATTTTATTAATAGTCTCAGGCAGTTTTGTGGTAAGGTTTATTGAGCATCTTGCAGAACCAGACATGGATCTTCTGGAGACTTTGACTGTCGCACTTGCTTCTTATTTTTGCAGCAAAATCCTGCAACCATCATTGTGTTTTTGTTTGTTTGTTTGTTTGTTTGTTTGTTTGTTTGTCTTTTGTCTGAAAAGTGTCCCTTACGTAATATGCTGCTTCCTTTACGGACATACAAGCATTTTTCTGAAACATTTAATTTTGTGCTGGAAAACTAATGTTTGGGAATCTTGTACTGACTCGATATTATAGAAGTCATAAAATAAAAAAAATAAAAATCTATAATAAAGTTTGTACTAAAAAAAATAGGCTGCCTAAAACTTTTGCACAGTACTGTGTATGATAATATATATATCTAAATTGTATGGTGTTAGTTTTGTTAATCTTACACGCTTTTTGTGTTGTTAACATCCGATTATGGTTATTACAAGAACATATAAGGGAAAAATAATGCTTTCGTTTGTATTTGTCCGTCACATCTGCTGTCATTTTTTAGTTCTCATTTGTGTCCTCGACTCACAAAGATGCCACATCCTGATTTTACTCTATGGCTCTATGGCTCGAGTAGTGTTTGGTGGAATTGGCATCTTCCTCTGTGAGTTAGCACGAGGCTCCTCCACAGACCAACAAAGATGTTTACACGTGGAGAAATAGCAGACATCAAATACGGATCTTTCTATGACACGAACGAGTAAATACATCTTCAAACGCAGGCTTGTTTTTTTTTTCCTGTTGATGTGCGAGTAGTAGGGCTCTTGTCATAAAGCGCAGCTCTCCCATCAACTGATCAATATGTTTTTCTGCTTCTTCCTTTTCAGAGGACAAGACGCAGCTGGTTCTAAATGTCGACAAACAGCTTGAGGAAGTCAGAGAGTTGGTACGTCTTTGATCAGTAATTTCCACTTTCCACATTTTCTAAATAATGAATTTGGGAGGGGGGAGGGAAAGAAAAATCCCCTGCATAAACAACATCTGTAATGTCAGCGGTGACATTAGACACTCTTCATGTGGCTGAAGGCTTCTCTGTGCTAACAGTGTGATCACATCCTCATAATACAGATTTAACTGACACCACATGACACATATCATGCCATTAATGCAGAAAGGTGTCATCTGCGGTGCTAAAAATAAGGACATGTGATGCATGTTGATTGCTTTTGTGCTTGTTCCGCCATGTAATTGTTGATTGGATGCTGTAAATCCGCTGGGCTGTTTGTTTGCGTGTGTGTGTGTTGAGGGGAGGTGTACACATGCTCATTGATGTGACATGGACACATGCAGTAGCTGTCAGTGAAGAGCCACAGCACTTGGTAGATCTGCAGTGAGACTCGCTTCTCTACTTATTTGATGACTTTCCCTAGCAGTCAGAACTAATAAACTGATCATAAACTGAGCTTTTTGGAAGAATTGGCTGTAAAGGTGTTCCAAGAAATTTGTTACTGTCTTTTTATATAACAGTAAGAGTATGGCTTTAGGGTGTCAGGCAGCTGTGGGAGGTTTAGCAGTATAAATGAGAAACCAAAAGGAGAAATTAAAGGAGATTGTAAAATCCTCTTTGGACAGCAGTAGAAAAGACTCCATTTTGTCAGAACTTGGTGCAAAACTGCACAACATCTAGTCATAGGTTCTGTGGGCCTTAACTTTAAAGTATCTTTTTTTCTTTCTTTCTTTCTTTTGCTTTCATGGTTTTCTGTTCTTCTGCTTGCAAAGTTTCCCTTGTTTTTGCTAAACGTGGGACACAATGTAGTTGGTTCACAAGTTAAGAAAATCCAATCTGCTGTGCGTAGTTGGAGCAGATGGACCTGGAGGTACGAGAGATCCCCATTCAGAGCAGAGCCATGTACAACAGCCGCCTGAAGAGCTACAAACAGGAGGTGGAGAAGCTCGAGAAGGACTTTGTGAGTACAGCATACCCCACAACACCCGCTCCTACACTACATACGGCGCATCAAGCTTTGTTTACGCCATTGTTTACGCAAACATGTACACAAACACAAAGCCCAAAAAATGTATTCCCTCTTCAAAACACAATTCTTTGAAGGTCAGTGGTGTCTACCGAGGCTAATTCTGAATGTGTTTTCTAAACTTGTGTTGGGCCTGAGGAGCGTGAGGCTGTGCTTCTCCTCCATGTCCTTGTTTAGTTATTCATAAATCGTACCCACCGTCCAAAACCCACCCTACACACATCAAACCTTAATGAAGGCCTTGCCCTCAGAAACTGGTTTTTGTCTTGCTTCAGTTTTTTATTGTCCATTGTGTTCAGACATGTACTTATTTCTTAAGAAAATATGATTATTTTCTTTACATTCTTTGCTTTTACTTTCAATGGATTTTTACTGCCTGTGAATATCACACCATTGTGCCATCTGTGTGAATGCGAGTAATTAATCTGTCTGAAATCTGAACTCACATTAAGTCTCAGCACGAACCACTTCCCATTCCTTTTCTTTTCCTGTCCTTCTTCCTCTAAATCCTGCGTTCAAACCCTACACGTGTATCTAATTAGAGGTGTGCTCAATATCAATGCCAGATGGTAGCTGCATCAACAAAGATTCCAAAAAGGCGTGAAATAAACGAGAACATTTAAGAAAATGAACTCTTTCCAATGATCTGATGCTATGCCTCTGAGATTGATGGCTTGGATCAGAGTGAGATCTTTTTTCTCTCTTGCTCTCTCTCTTCCCCCCTCAGAGAAGCCTCACACTCCTCACCATGGGCATTTAATTGGCTGATGATTAATCTTTAACTTCTCTTGCTTGACTGATGCTGCGGTTAATTATCATGCAATTAACACTTGCTGTGCAGTGCTTTTACATTACATTCAGCATTCATCTGAGCCGTTTAACCCCCTTCAAGTTAAACTTGTGGATTATTGTTTTCCTTTGACGTGTTCAGATGTTTAAATCGTAGGATAGCAGTTCTCAGTTCGCTGGTGTAGCTGAATACCTTTTCTTGAAAAATTGTAAACATCACGGGTCATTTCCTGTGTATACAGGAAGTTTATGTATGTTAATTTGTTTAATATGCATCTCCACGGTGATTTGAAAACGAGATAATTGGTCTGATTTTGAATCCGATTTTCTTCCTTCAGCATGCATTTGAAAGACCCCCGAAGCTACTGTTAATAGTAAGCCCTAGCAAATGTCCCAAAGCTGAGCGATTCAGCAGGGTGCTCAGAAGTGCCAAATGCTTTAACATAGATGGCTTATCCTCGCTGCCATGCAATGTGAGCACACGCGCGCACTTCTAAGAGGTGTCATGAAAAAGGCCATCGCTTATTTTATTTTAAAAAAGAGTCTTTGTTGTGCTTCCATGGGAAATCAAGGCTCTTTCCTGGCCTTCCCCTCATCTGGTCTTCCTGGAGCTTCTCTCTCTTTACCCCTCTCTCACATCCAGTCATTCACCCGTGTTTGAAGTCTTCCTGCCATTGCCACTTGCCACACTCAGCCTCCTGTTCAGTAGCAGACGGAGACTGGTTGACCCAGCAACTCCACCACTCTTCTAGGGAAAAAAGAGTAACATATCAGAAGGACCTGCCAAAGGCGGGTGTGCTTGATGATGGCTTCATTTTGATAAAGGGACAGTGGGTCTGAAAGCCAGGCCCTGTAGAGGCCATACATTGGCAGAGAAAAGAGAGTGTTGATTTATCTGTCATTGGTCATGCTAAAAGTCATTGGGTTCGGGGACCAGAGTGACATGCCTCTTAGTCATGCCTTTGATCTGACTGAAGAGCATCGTAATGGAGGCATAATTTAATGAAGCCAGTTGGGTAAATAGACTTCAAATCTTCAAAAGAGCTGAGTTTCACCACCTCTAAGTTCTCTTATACGGCCATAATATCATGCTTGTGCTTAGCCATAGATTATAAATATCCATTAAGTATTGACGTATTGTGGATGCCCACAATGTTTTGCTTTAGAATAGAATTATCATTAATAATCAGAAATATATTTTGGGGGTTTGATACAAATCACAGCTTTCCACTTCTTCAGCCGAGTTACTTGTAAGACTTAATTTGTTTTCCTTCATGAAAGGTGGCAGCATAGCCTTTTCATGAATTTCATCGAATTATAATCAGGTCTATGACTTGCCACTTTCCTGACTCCCTTTCGCTTGAATATTTTTCTCTTCCCTGACCATGAGATGGCGACATTGTTCTAAATATCTTACCAACAAAAACTGCATCTGAGTTGTTTAGGCTTAAAGGCATTCGTGGATCAGAAGAGCCTCTTCTTGGTACAACTAGACCTACTTATACCCAGGAATAGCTCTCCGAATTGTTTATATCTATAATATTTGAGAAACTCAGAAATTAGACTCAAGAATCCTGATATGTGGCGAGTGCTTACAAGGTGACTGTTAAACCAGAATGATCAACAGATCTCTAAACTCTTGAACCCTGCACCCACCATTACTCTGAGCAGATATTTAACCGGTCTGATATCTCACACTGGTACAGTCTGTACAATAATTGATTTTGTATTGCATTGAAGTGATTTAAAGGTAATCGGAATAAAGTTTCTATACAGTCTTTATTTACATCATCTCAACATGTAATACGTGCACAAATTCCCTATGATAAAGTTATATTCTACATTATATGAAAATGTTTACATTTCTAAAGCATAAATACAGTGTAAATCAGAAATCAGATTTTGCAGCTGAGGTTTAGCAGTGCCAGTTATAACACTGGTGTTACATGATCTTCATACTGGTGTACATGGTTGCATCAATAAGATTACATAACATGTTCTTTATTTAGTATGAACACCACTAACAGTGATGTGTACAAGTACTGAAATACACAAGCATATTTTATAATAGATATCTGTAGATATCTCATAGGTGCAATCGATATGGCAGATTATGTAAGTGTTCGTGAGCTGTCCGTATTTCACTTTATAATATGCAGATGACGGTGATGTTGTGTTGCATGGCTGTATATTACCACCTTACAGCTTGTGACGAAACATTGAACATCATTGGAAAAATGGGGATGTTTATGAAGCAATTATTTGAATAATTTGTTTGTTTTTGTATAGTTGAAGGGTGAATGAAAAAGCATAAACTATAATGATGGATTCAAGAATGTATTTAATTCATTCAAATGTCTTTTTTTTTTTCTTAAAAATAACAAACAATTTTGCTGAATATTTTGATAAATGTTTAGTTACTTTTAGAAATTGCTGTTGTGTGTAATATGTATCTTGGAGATATTTATAAGTAAATTATTTAGGCTAAGTAACTTGATAAAATAAAAAGCACATTTTGTACATTGGACCTTCCAATGTGTATGAGGAAATAAAATAGTTTTCTAGGCGTTATGATTCTTAATGCTAGATGCATTTATTAGTACTTGAACATGTTATGCATGACACAAGTCTAATCAATTCCAAAAACTGTTTAGTATAGAAAAAGATTGAGCGAAGAGTTTTAAAACGGCAGATTGCGTCTTTGGCATTTTTCTCTGAAGATCTAATACACTGACGGAGGGAATCGAGGGAAACGTGTAGAGGTGTGATTTGGTGGCTTTGCGAAATCTGCTCCGTGGCGCATGTGATAATCGCAGTGATGGGAGGTTGATGAGGTGAAGTCCTGTGTCACTCAGAGGGGAAAATCAGGGCTCCTTGGCTGGAAATGAGAAGATAGTGCACTTAATAGAAATGGGATGCTATCACTGAGCCAGTAAACTAACAACCTCTCAAAACACTGCAGCTTTCTGTGCATTCATGTTGCATCATTTAGAAATCTATATCATCTTTAAGAAATGTGTGTAACTTTATATACATGGACTATATATAGAGCTGCATTGTTTGGCCACTGTAGCACTTATCCTCATTATGCCAGTGTATCCTTATTGATCTGCAGGACACACAGGACACCTCATCGTTTAGAGCATGAGCACGAGATAAAGCAGAGCTGTCTGCCCTCCTGCCCTCTCCTTACCACTAGCATGAAGACATAAAGTGACAATTTATTTTGCCAACTGTCTTAATAATGGAAAAATCATGAAGTATTTATAATGGTTCCTATTTTAAAAAGCACATCCTGGAGTCAGAGCCAGGAAATATACAAGTGCCAGGCTATTTTGATATCCAGTGTTTTTTTTGTGTGCGTGTGTTTTTTTTTCTTCTTATTCACTGTTTATTTACAGAATGGACAAAGTCTTTGACGTGCTTTAAAGTTTCCCACTTGAAGTTCATTTACTTTCCTCTGACTTAAGTGCCTCTAATGAGCACTGTGTAAAAGCATGAGCACATCTCTGGGAATATTTTGGCTTGAAGTCTGCTGGTTTAAAAGCTGAGGCGGTCTTGATGAAATCAAAATATTTGTTTCAAGCAAAAGGTTTGCTACGTGACGAGACCAGCTAGCACGATTGTTCGTTTATCGATGTACAGTAGACGTCTTTTGTTTTACGTCTTGGTGACCTGATGTAGTACCTGATTCGCTGTTGTGGTGCCTTTGTTTTTCATCTATAGTGAAACTCTTGACTTATGGCTGTACAACTTTTTTTTGTTGTTGTTGTTGTTTTTTGTTTTTTTCCCCTCTCCATCAGAGTTAAATACATCATCCTGATCGCTACTGACCTCTCTAAATAAAGCTAAAAGCTAGTAATTCCTTTATTAATTGGATCGCGTTTATGAACCGTTTGAAGTTTACACTGTGTGCCTATATTTGTTTGAAGAAGCAACTAAATCCAAATTTGGATTTAAACTGTGTTTAAAAGAGTGATGAAAGAATGATGTATCGTCTTAAGTTCCTCACATGGCCTGCAAAACACCCTTAGGGTGCATCTCTCTTATATTTGCATATATTTGTTCTTAACCTTCACAAGTCTTATTTTAAAGTGTGAATGAAGTTAAGTCCAGTGGGGTTATGGATATAATGCTCCTGTGTGAGGCAAATCTCATTTGAATTGTGCATGCATAATGAAGTTTTTTTTTTTTAAAAAAGCATATAGAAATGTATAGCATTAACAATGTAGCTAAGCTCATGCCTGTTTACCATTCTGATGCTAATAACTTGACCATTCAGTCCAGACAAAGGTCATGCTATTGAATGTCTTCATAAGAAGGTTATATAGCGGATCAATCCACATATGGACATGAACGTTTTCACACAGTAATAAACCCAAATATATTTGTGACTAGCAGACTACCCTCATAGCTAGGTCTTAGAATAGACAACACCGTAAGGTCAGCAGATAAGCCAGTGCTAAAGCTAAGAATGAGTTAAAAGTGCATTTCCAAAGGAGAGATGGAGAGAGAAATTTTGAGGCAGGCATGGGGGAGGCATAGAGGAAAAAGTTCCCTTTTTTCCTTTTTTTTTTTTCTGGAAGGTTCAGTGAACCATATGTAGGTAGCCACAGGCTAATAGGCGATTGGTTCCTTGCTCGCCAGGTATCCTGTGCCTCAGAAATCCCTCTTCCATTTCCTCTAATCTCACCTTTTCTCTGGTGCTGACCCGGGGAGGCACATTTTAATCCCCACTGCACGCCAGAGGAGAATGCTGGGATGAGAGTGGGTCCAGCCCTGCCTGCTCTGCCAGGCTCCCTTCCCATCGGCTCTTCGTTATTGATTTCTGCAGCACTGACGAGCCAGGGTCGACTTTGCTAGCACCCGTGCCAGCCTCTTTCCCAGACTGCCATTAATGTGCACTAGAGAACAGCATAGAGAGAAAAATGAAGACGGGGGGAAAAAACAGCCTTTGATTTTTCATTAGAAATGCTTCCCTATTTTAATATTGAGTTTAATCGGCTCTTGTGCCTTAAAGAAATAACCGTTCACAGCGACTCCCCGGCCTTCAAAAAGTATATTCTGCTTCCTCAGTCAAAGACCGTTGGAGTTATTCTTTTGTTGGGATTTCAGTTGCAGTCTTTTTTATGTCTGTTTCTCTCGCCCACTGATGATGTAAGTTGTTTGGCTTATTGACTGCTATTTTACATTTAATTAAAAAAAAACTTCACTTGGCAGAAAAATCTAAATCTATTTACAGCTACTACTAAATAGTAGTATGAAGATGTTTAAATAAATAAAACTTATTCCTTTCCAACCTTTGAACATGTTTATGTAGATACAAGTTAAATAACTATAAATTACATATACATAATATTATACATTATTTATATATATATATATATATTTGTGTATGTCATTATACCTTTACCATGTATATGGTTATTTTATTTGTAGGCTTTTATTATTAAATTAACAAAAGTGCCACATGTTAAAAACAGGCTGACAATTTTTTTTCAGATAAAATGCACATAATGATTTAAGTTGCTGGTCTTTTTATTTTTTATTTGCCACATTTTTGTTTACAGTCCGTATGGTGTGTTAATTTGCTATCTACCACATGTGTTCTTTTGGATCATAGTAAAGGATTTTCCCCCAGACTTCTGTGGTTGTGAAAAGTAATACTTTGTGCATTAAAGCCGCAAACCACCAGCCTGTGTGCTAACGAGAGGCTCCATGCCTCGTTGTGGTGCTTAATTCACTGCTCCTGCATTTTTATTTCTTTCTTTCTTTCTTTCTTTCTTTCTTTATTTTTTTATTGTTAAGTGACTAACACAATTATCTTGTCCACACTCAGACATTTGGTCATTTATCTTGCACACACACATCTCTTGAAATAAACAAAAAATTAACCAAAAAAAAAAAAAACATGCAAACCAGGAAGCAATTGCTGTATTGTCATTTTGTCCTGACTTTGTCCTTTTTGCACCAAAAAAAAAGAGAAGAAAAAAAATTCTCTCTCTCTCTCTCTCTCTCTCTCACACACACACACACACACACACACACACACACACACACGCACACACACTCTCACTCACTCACTGTCCACTTTAATAGGAATGCCTGTACACCTGCCATTCATGCAGTTATCTAATCAGCTAATCATATGGCAGAAACACAATGCATAAACTCATCCAGATACAGGTCAAGAACTTCAGTTAAGGTTCACATCAAATATCAGAATGAAGAAAAAAATTTGATCTCTGACTTTGACCGTGGCATGGATATTGGTACCTGATGGGCTGGTCTGAGTATTTTAGAAACTGCTGATCTCCTGGGAATTTCACACACAACAGTCTGTGGAGTTTACACAGAATTGTGTGAAAATCAAAAAATTTGTTACGACAGCTCTGTGGGTGGGAACACCTTGTTGATAAGAGAGGTCACAGGATAATGGCCAGACTGGTTCGAGCTGCCAGGAATCATTATAGTAAGTCAAATCACTCTTTCCAACCGTGGTGAGCAGAAAAGCATTTCAGGATGCACAAAACATAGAACTTTGAGGTGGATGGGCTACAACAGGAGAATACAACATTGCATTCCACTCCTGTCTGCCAAGAGCATAAATCTGAGGCCATCATGTGGACAGACTCACTCAAACTGAACAGTTGAAGGTCAGAAGAAACAAACAGTGTTTTAACTGAAGCTCTTGACCTGTATATACATGATTTTTTATTTTTTTTTGCAATGCACTGCTGCCACATGATTTACTGAATGGATAACTGAATGTGTGTGTGTGTGTGTGTGTGTGTGTGTGTGTGTGTGTGTGTGTGTGTGTGTGTGTGTATACACACACACACACACACACACACATATATATACATATAATGTGTGTGTGTATGTATATTGTGTGTGTATGTATTGTGCTGTGAAAAAGTTTTCCCCATCCTGATTTTTTTTCTGTTTTTGTTTCAGAAATGAAAACAAAATCTAAGATAAGGAAACCTGAGTAAACACAATACAATAATGATGATATTATTATGATATGATATTTAAATGACTCTATCAAACTGCACCCATAGTTCAGCTGGAGTAGACACAACCAATCCTGATTACTGCAAACCCTGTTCAATCAAATCAGCACTTAAATAGAACTTTTTCAGCAGCATGAAGTTGGTTAAAAGATCTTACCCAGTAACACACTGCCAAAATTGAAAGAAATTCCAGAAATAATGAGTAAGAAGGTGGTTGAAATACATCAGTCTGGGAAGGGTTACAAAGCTATTTCAAAGCCTCTGGGACTCCAAAGAACCACAGTGATAGCCATTATCTCCAAATGGAAAAATTCAGTACCGTAGTGAACCTTCCCAGAAGTGGCTGACCTTTCAATATTCCTCCAGGAGCACAGCAACTACTCATCCAGGACGTCACAAAAGAGCCAAGGACAACATCAAAGGAACTACAGGCCTCTCTTGCATCAATAAAGGTCACTGTTCATGACTCCACTATCAGAAAGACACTGGGCAAAAATGGCATCCAGGGAAGGGTGGTGAGGTGAAAACCGCTGCTAACCAAGAAAAATTATCATATCAATATTAAGGCTTGTTGGAATTTTGCCAAAATACACCTTGATGATCCTCAAACCTTTTGGGAGAATGTTCTGTGGATTGATGAATTGAAAGTGGAACTGTTTGGAAGACAACGGTCCCGTTACATCTGGCGTAAATCAAACACTGAATTCCACAATAAGAATGTCACACCTACAGTCAAGCATGGTGGTGGAAGTGTGATGGTGTGGGGATGCTTTGCTGCTTCAGGCTCTGGGCAACTTGTAATAATTGAGGGAAACATGAATTCTGCTCTCTACCAGAAACTCCTAAAGGAGAATGTCAGGTCTTCAGTCCGTAAGTTGAAACTCAAGTGCAACTGGATTATACAGTAAGACAACGATCCAAAACAGAAGAGTAAATCCTAGTCCTAGAAGTAAGTGATCTCCAGATATCTGAAGCGTTTGCAGTTATTTCAGCCAAAGGGGGCACAACCAGATTTTAAGCTTAAGGGGGCAGTTATTTTTTCACGTGGGTGATATGTGTTGGATGATATTTTTTTTGTTGCTTCAATTTAAAAAAACAACAACCCCAAATAAATAAAAACTGTGTATGTTTACTCAGGTTGCTTCTATTTTATGTTATATTTCTTTTGAAGATGTAAAATTATTAGCATGAGAGATACACAAAAGCAGAAGAAATCAGGATGGAGCAAATACTTTTGTATATTATATTTGTATAAATATATATAATTTATATATTTATTTATAATAATAATAATAATAATAATATGCTGCAGAACACATTTGTGTGTGTATGTGTGCATGCTGTTCTTTTGGCCTGTGGAGAGTGTTAGCCCCCTGCTAGGATGTGATGCATTATTTAAGACTCTGTTGTGATACTGCAGCCTGCTCGAAAAAGTCTTTCTTTCTTTAACCACTAAAGCACTTCGTCTCTCTGTCGCACCGCTCCCACTGATTCGCCTTTGACCATGAGCTATACATGACGTGTTACATGCAATATTCAGCTGTCTGCTGTGTTGCTCAGTCTGATTTTTTATTTTTTTTAATATAATGATCTTAGGATCACAGAGAGTGTTTATTTTATTTTTCACATGTGCAGTATTGCTTCTTCTTAAACATTTGTAGGAGATTATTATGGGCAGAAAGAATAGGTTCAATTCCAATTTAAGTCAAAATCAGAACCGGGCAGACTTTTTTTCCCCTCCCCTCACTGGTGAGAAATACTGAATGAGACACACTTTGTAAATTGTAAATTAAATATCGTTAATTACTCTTCATGGTTTGCCACCAACTGTGTGCGTGGGATGAAAATAAAGAGCGGAGAAGTGGAAGAAACACATTTGCAGAGTCGCATCAGGGCCTCTCATTAAACTCTGCCCGTGGGTGTTTTCACGCCTTTAACAGCCAATCTAATGAACTGTTTATTTTTGTAGCCGACAAGGTATCTTTCTTACTAGTGCATCCTTTTCACTGTCAAAAAAAAGAGGGTGTTGGAAGAGGGGAAAAATGGGTTGTTTTTCAACAAATCTGATTTTTAATTATTGATAGTATTCTATGAGGTAAACCATGGGTCATAAGACATTTTTAGAGATATGAATTCAGTACATAAAAATATGCATCTTCAATATGAACGTAATGCATGATTTTGATTTTTATGTTTTTTTTTGGTTTCATTTCTGTCAACCGAGTTATTAAAATGTGTTTATTTTGACAGGATGTTCTCCAGCTGACCAGATGCATCTGTTATAAAAGACAGACAGACCACTTTGCACAAGCTTAAGCTGGATCTTTGTATCTCAACCTGTCATTCTGGGAATAGAAGCAAATTCTCACCCAAGATTAGGAAAAAAAGTGACGAAAAGAAACCAACCAGATTAAAAGATTTTTCCTTTCTTTAACAAAGCAATAAGACATCTGTGAAAGTGATCGTTCTTTTTAGATTACAAAGTGTCTTCCTTTTGGTTTCATACTTTTGTGCAGTTTTAAGTGGTTCCAGCTTCAGCATGCTGTAAATGGTATGAGGAAGTTTAAATCAACTGATTTAAAGTGCTAACCCTATTATTGATTTTTGTAAAGTCTTTCGCATTAGCTGAACTTTAAGTGATTTTTAGGGTATTTCTACCCATTATTAAATGCAGCATGTGCCGGCATCTGAAGGAGCTGAAGCACTAACTAATGGTACTTGCTGCTGAAATGAAAGCTGTGCAAAGAGGGGAAAAGTATTGTACTGGTGTTTAACGTCGAATGTCAAAGTTACTAATCCGGTTTATCACTAATCAAAGCATTTCCAAGGTTTAAGGCATTTTCAGTCAGTATTAACCATCTTCTGTGCTGTAGATGAAGGAAGAATAATCATTACATGGCTTGTTTGACTGCAGGGGGAGTTTTGAAATGGTCTAAATGGTTTGGGAAAGACATCCCTATTTGTTTCAATCACAAGCTTTTCCCCGTCCATGACTTAAAGCTACATTTGCCATTCTTTTTGTGAACGCCCCACTCAAAGGTTATGTTGCCAAAGAAGTCGGTGCTCTGAGCTACAACAAACTGCTATTTAGAAACAACAGAATGAAACAAAATAGCGCGGTTGTTTTGCAGAAAATGTCAGCGTATGTGTTCAAATAAAGTGTTCTCCAAGGCTTCCAGTTTCAATTACCAGCGAGCCGACATTCCCCAAAGTTATGCCGCTGTTCTTTAAGATGAAGCTCAAATGGAACACGTGGGTGTTTTTCTCTCCCTGTAGTGTGTCAGGGTGTCTCTTTTGAGGACACATCATTAACAATTACTGATCAGTGTAGACAAAAATATCATAGCTCTATTGGTCCATAATGACATTTTTATTTTTTACAATTTTTAATTGAATTAACCTTTTTTTTTTGTCCTGTGTGTGTGCGCATATATATATATATACACACACACACACACACACACACACACACACACGTGTGTGCATGTATTTTTTTTTTTTTTAGCTCTATTATGCCTCTAATATTCTTGTTTGTAAATCAATGTGTTTTTCAGTCATTAAAAAGACTTCATTATTATTTTTCAAATGAATACATATAGTCACTTATATGCAAAATAATAATAATTATTATTATAAATATAAATACTTACTTTGTCTTGGTAAGTAAAAATTGAGGGGACAAACATATCAGGATATTATTATCTGATAATATGATAAAGAAATGTCATGATATTACATTAAAAATTAAATACCTTGGAATTTTTTGCCTCCCCAAGTCTGTATCTTGGGTTATGGAAATGTACTGCGTAATAAAATAAATAAATTATTAATAATAAGAAGAAGAATAGAAACAATAAGTTATTCATAATTTTATTATTATGTTTATTATTTTACTATTGTTATTATTGTTGTTGTATTAATAATAATAATAATAATAATAATAATAATAATAAGTTATTATTGCTTGTGCATTTTTTGTTTGTCCAGCCACTGAGCAGCAGTGAGCAGAGCAGGGGAAGCAGGCTCAGTAAACACTATTTATTTCTTACTGCCACTGTGTGTTTAGTTTGGAGGGTATTTGAAGAGGTTTGCTGGTTTTGTAAACACACCATACACAGCTTGTGCTCTTTCAGAATTCAAGGTGGCACACTCTGAAGTGTGTGTGTGTGGGCGTATGGGTGTGCCTGTTTTCTTTTCTCTTTTCGTTCTTGGACATGGCATCCCTCTCTCCGGTGTGCAGCGGAGGAGACCAGGGGAGAGCGAGCCTGAATCTGATGGCACGCCAATCGCGTCAACCTGGGTGATGAATTATTCTCTGTCTAGCTGCTTGGCTGTGCATTATCACAGGGCCTGCCAGAGTACAGCACCGACAGCGGTGACAGCCCCCAGAACACATTTCTCTCTGACAACTTACACTTTCTAATGCGCTCCCTACCTATGCCTCCTCCTATGGTTCACCATTCTTCACTTTTTATTTATTTAAGTGGAAGGGGTCCTTTTTCCATTATCTCCATGGCTCCAATTCACATGAACCAAAATGGCTATATGAACACAAACAAACATATACACTCACTCATAAATACAATACGGATCGTAGAGATTGTCCGATGTAAACAGTTTGTTTCATGTATTAATCCATTAGGGGGCTCTCGTGCTTCAGAAATATGTGATTTTTCAATGCATCTGAACTAAAACTTGTTTTTCTCCCCCCCCCCCCACTCTCTTCTTCCTTCCCTTGGTCTTTTTCCCTCTCTCCCCTTCTCTCTCTTTCTCTTGTTCTCTTTCTCTCCCCTCATTGCAGAAAAGGTCACGTATTGCCTACAGTGATGAGGTGCGGAACGAGCTCCTGGGGGATGATGGGGGCTCCTCAGAGAGTCAGGTAGGGAGCTAATCAGGAGCTTTGGGCTCCCGGTGTGGGTGGCTGCTCTGGGGCCATTAGGGTCCCCTTCTCTCACATACACAGCCTCTCTGCTATTGGCACCCAGTCATGTGGAAGCAACACTGTTTAATGCAAAGCTGGCCAGTGCTGAATGGGCTCCAGGCTCTGACCGTGGTCTGGGCAGCACCAGATTGGGACGTATTGGCCCTTTTGCCCAGCTGTTCTCCATCCGTCCGAGTGCTTATCTTTTCTCATAATGGCCCCCCCCCTCCCCCCCCATCCTCCTAAAAAAAAAAAAAAAAAAAAAAAAGGGAAGGAAAATCTGCAGCTTTCACAGTCTTTTAAGCACACGTGGTGAGGGTGAGAACCTCACAAAGTCAAGAACACTATATATAGTGGTAAAACAGCCATGTTGGTGTAATGTCGGGTTGCAGAATAGAGTAAACACTCAATATAAACTGAAATGTAGAGATCATAAATACACATCATCTTGAGACAGTGAGGATGAGTAGTGTTTTTGAACCTTCTGTTTGTTTTAGACTTTTGCTTTATATTAATTGTCTGACTCGACATCTTTTGAGTGCACAGCTCAGTTAGAAATGACATGACACAAATCTTCTAAAGAGATAAACAGTCTTCAAAAATTGGAATGATTTATTCAAATTTATTCATGCCAAATACAAATAAACTAAACAAAAAACTGCTTATCCATTAAGTCCTGTTACAAAAACAATAACCCCAGTAAATTGGTCATAGGAACACATGCTTTTAGCCTGCATCATCTGTTTATACTGCAGATTTACATTTCTATTGCGTTTATTTGTCCTACACATGCATACAGAAAACATGTATGTTTTGTATGGTCATATTGTGACGGCGCAGTACATCACTACAAATTATAAGCAAAATTATAAGCTCATTATCATTTCAATAACAACCCGTTCACTTCACATCTTACTAACATATGTAAGCTTAGCCTAGATCCATAATTGATATGCATACTTCTTCCAAACTAGTGGCCCAAAAACAGTGTGTATGTGACATTTCTGCTGGAGTTAAGGAGTAGCTGTAACCTCAAAGCTGTCTTATTTTGTGACAGTTCTGACACTGACAATTCTTATTAAATTACTGCTGAAGGAGAAATATATTCTATCTCTGTTCGCTTGTCTGGCACAAGTTATTATCATTTAAGCCACAATTATTTCAATCAAGATTTATTAAATCTCATTAAATTAATTTGATCTAATATTAGCCTGTTTGACTGGTCACTTAAAGTGAATGGGTTTAATCAAAACTTCAGGTATAAAAAGTTCTATGGCTTTTAATATTTGAATAGTCGAATTATGTTCATAAATTTGTGCTAAGTGTGTACATAATTTATTTTATCGTTAAAGGGCTCCTTGGCTGCAAAAAACAGCACTTGTACAGTACAACAATCCAGGTTACCAATATCAGGACTAGGGCTGGGCAAGATGATACAATATCACTATTGTGATAAATTATGTCTGCTAATGTATGCTTTTCTGCGATATAATTTATTTTTTAAATATATTTTTATTTTATTTTTTTATATATATAATTACAAGCTGACTAGAAGCAGCTAATTTGGTGTTATAATTGATTTAACTTCATCTTTAAAATGGTATAATGATAAAAAATGATGATGATGATGATGATGATGATGATGATAATAATAATAATAATCCTGCTTATATTTTATGTCCTGTTACAAAAACAATAACCCCAATAAATTGGGTACATCAAATATTATTTAAAAAAATAATTTAAAAAACCCCCAATTTATTTCCAATTTTAATGTTTCTAAATAAACTGTATTTTATTTTTTATATAAAAAGTATTGTATAGAAATGTATCAAAATAAATGTGTAAAATACTTGCATACATTTTTTCAATTATATTGTGTGTGTATATATAACAAATACATTTTAACTAATATTTTTTACATGCAACACTTGTCTTTCTGGCAAACCTAAATATCGTGGTTCATATCTTGTATCGTTGAAATGCCTTCAAGAATTATAAAAAATATATGATATTTTTTTGTCATATGCCCCATCCCTAAACAGGACAATGATTTTATAAATAATATATAATCTAAAATATTATACTGTTTCTAAAACTCTCCTATTTTCTTTCCTGTCCTTCTGGACTGTCTGGTTGGTTGAGACTGATAGCAGATGATCTCATGTTTAGTAATGAAGAATTTCCAGTTTAAGTGCACATTAAAAACTAAAGTGAACAGAAAATATGGGGTCAAGTGTCGTCCCCCCCCCCCCCCCCCAGGTGCCTTACCTATTTCATTTCCATTTTAAAAACTTTGGGAGTAGAAGACTCGGCCGTGCTGCGAGTGGAGTGCTCGGAACTTCAAAGTTTTTTAATTGAGCGAGACTGGAGAGATAGAGTGGGAAGGAGGAGATTGGGGAGCTGGGGTAAGTTGGTCAATTTAATTCCTGATGATCTGAACGAGGTCAGGATCATTTCATATAGATGTGGCTGAGCAGAGCGTTATTGCTCACAAATCTGTTCGGTACATGGAAGGGATTTATAGCTAAGTAAATAGGGAGCTGTTATAAGTTCTGAAAATGCCATGTTGGACCTGCGATAATGGCTGAAAAATGGTTTAATAGAGTTCTGCATTTATTCGTTATCTGTATGCGGACAGAGACCGAATTGGCACTATCGCTTTATTTATTTATTTTAAATAATGTGTTGGTCTGCTATTGCACCCTCCTCCACCCTTCCCACCCAAAACAGACTTTACCTCACACACTTATATACCTGTGGGGAAGCACACACATTTAGTGCACACGAACACTCTATGGAATAGTTTTGATTTCAGTCACAGCAGAAGGCTTGGCCACAAGAGATTGTGCTGGTTTAAGCTGGCACAGTGCAGATTTTACAGCCTACAAAGGAAATAGATTACCACTTGTATCGTATTCTGTATTGACCAAAAAAAAAATCGTTGTTTCAAAATCCATTAATTATCATAACACAGAAACTGCCACAGTGCAATTTTAAATACTGGCTCACAAAATGCTAGGATGGAACATTGAAGCGTAATTATAACATTTTATGGCTTTCCATCTTTTTTTTTTCCCCAACAAACTCAGGATAGTGAGATTAACACACACAAAAATGGATTTGTTCTTCTGCTTTATGAATGAAGAAGAATCAAAATATAAAAGAACCAAGCCCAAGCTTAAAATCCCCCTATGCAAATCCTCAATGAAGCCTCACAGTCGTCCAAGCAGCACAAATAAGATTGAACATGTTTTGTTTGCTCCTCATTGAGATGTTGTTGTAGCAACGGCTAGGTTCGGCTTGCATAGATTTAAAAAGGCACGTCTGTAATATGGTTTTAATTTTTAGAACGATGAATGCTAAAAATTCAACTAAAACAGATGTAGGGTCTTAGTGCGGTTTATTTCTTACCAGCAGAAAAAGACACGGATATGATTTTGTGTATTTAGACTACTAGAATTGACATTACAGGCATGCATTACTTTGAACGAACTTCAGTGTAAAGCCATACACAATTTGCACAATATACAAAACAACAGAATATACATTGTAATGAAATTATGTCTAGTACATTTTAAACTCCATAATTATTTTTTCAATATTCTAAATATTTATAATAATATTTACAAACATTATTCACATTCTTCCTTTTCTGTTTTAAACGCACACGTCTGTTAGATTGTTCCTTTCTGTGGTAAAATAATATTTTGAGCTCACAAAATGTAGTATCCTTTTTACTTTCTGTAATGTTCAGAGCTCCGTTCTTTCGCTTTGTCTTCAGTCGACAGCATGCGTGAGGAAGCGCTTCAGCTCCACGCAGACTCCGTCGTCAACGACCGCGGCCACACCAAAGCATTTTCACATCAGGCCAATACACCTCACATTTTTATATTTATTTTTGTCACGAATCAAGTTTTATAATTTATTATGCAAGTGCTCCAGCCTCTTCTGATGCGATAGCACATGATTTAAAAAAAAAATTCAAAATGACCAGCCCACAAAAGAGAGATGAAAGAGGTCTAATAATGGCCCAGAGCCTCCCTTTAGATCTGTTAACCTTTAATCTCACACAAGTAATGGAGATTAAAAAATTCACCTGCAACGGCTGACAAATGAAGAAACTTGTCCTTCCTCTCCTTTGCTGAATGGGTTGTGTGTTCATGATGAGCACTGCTCTTTCTCTGCTGAGAACATTTTACTGATGTGGAGAGCTTGTTAGAAAATGTTAGAAATGTGATAAAATATCATTTTACCAAAAAAAAAAAAGTACAAATATATTTTATATATGTAATCACTTTGATGAGGCAGGCTCACATCAAAGATCTAATATGGGTTTATATATGTTTATACACAGGCATGGGGAGTAACGGAATACATGTAACGGTGTTAAGTAATCAGGATACAAAAAACTGGTAGCTGTAATCCGTTACAGTTACGTCAAAAGGTAGAGTTTGTAAAAAAGAAATGGGATTACTATCCGGATTACAATTGTTTTCATTTAAAAGCAAAGAAATTAATCTTTTGACATAATGCAATACAGACAGCTGCTTGATTATAGTTCTGGTTCTCTCTTGCCAGTCGTGACTCACAGGAGCAACCTCCTGGTGCATTGCAAATAAATTTTGTGCAACGTTAATTTGGTAGAAATGAACACACATTGTTCTCTGAAGTGCTTTTGTTAGGGTGACCTTGCGTCCTTTTTTCCTGGACATGTCATGTTTTTCAAACCTTAAAAAAGCATCTAAATTTGAGAAAATGTCCGGGATTCAGCTTTAGTTTCATTATGATGTGCTTGTGGTCTAATACTGCATCATGTGTGCACATATTTGCATTGCTTTAACCCCTCTCTGTAATTCCCGGCTTCTTGCACACCAAATGGTTGATTTATAAAAGTCTTGCAGCAACTATGGGCCAAATTCCTGCCTCTCAACCATTAGCCTACTCTAGCGCTGTTGTGCACGCCATCAAACAGTGACCTGACAATAGCAGCAAATGAAGCTGTCCTGAGTCGAAACAATGCCCATGGCCATGTAAGGTCATTTTTAATTTCATTTTATCACATTGCTTCGTATTACATGGCCATTCAAATGTGTAAATGATGGCAGAAGGTACACTCGTAGCATCTGATATTTCTTTTTTTTCTTCTATGGACATTCAAAAGAATATAGGAAAAATGTCAAACGTGGGTACGAATTCGAGTGACACGAATTTTATTTATATATATTTATGTGATGCTAATAGTGCGTCTTTTTCAGTGTATTAAAGTCTGCATTCATAGTTGTTTTGAATGCTATTGAAACGTTTCAAAACGTTGTTTTGAATGCTATTGAACCACCCCCCACCCCGTCCCCCTCCCATTGTCTATTGCTCTAGACTTTACTTACATATTTTACCTTGAAGTAATCCCAAAAATAATCAGATTATATTACTTTCATATTGTGATACTTGGATTACCTTACTGATTAAATTTTTTTTATGAAGTAATGTGTAACTCTAACGTTATACTTTTTTAAAGTATCCTTCCCAACCCTGTTTATATAGTACATTACAGTAAAACCACATACATAACTACTCAAAAGCTTCATTTCAATGTTTTCAATAATATAAACCCGGTTTTGTTGTGAAAATAGATTCATATAACTAGTGTTGCTAATAGGATTCCCAGTATGGTTCAACTTGGGTTTTGAACAAAAGGAGGAAGTTAAAATGTGACTCGGAACATTTGAGAAACCTTTATTGCGCCTATATACGTCATAAGTATTTAAGCAGACTGAGCGAGTACTTCTACTATAGAAGAGCTGATAAATGTAAAAAACAAAACAAAAAAAAAACCTGACTGTAGTTCAGTGAGTCTAGTTTTCTAAACACGAACCAAGCCGGCTTGTGTAGCAGATTCTCTGTTTCAGATCATCCAATCACCTGCATTTATGTAAATGATTTAGCTGAAGGCGTCTCGTCAGACCAGAGACGAGCTACGGGGCTAGTAACATTAACTCGGCAAAGAATCTTATAGATTTTTGATTTTATATACTCTCTCTGATCCGATTAGAAAACTGATGACATGACATGGCATGTTTGGAAAAATGCTGTTTAATATGTTTTAAACGATGTTTAAAGACGACCGAGAAGTGTCCGTGCGATAAACTCAAAACAGACGTTTCTCACCCGAGTGTATGGCGCTGTGTAAAGAAAATAATTGAAAATAATGTCATGAAGTTATGGATTTAATGTGATGATCAAATCTTACAGTGGATGATTAGAAATGTGAATAAATCTATAACATTAGCTTAACATTGTATACAGAATTCTAGTTAATGTTCTGTAATATAGGCTGCATAAAAACATGAGCACTACACAGTGGGATTTTATGAACACTGTGCCAGATGTGATTGGTCCAAATTGAAGTGACAGATTTATTTTTATTTTTTTTTGAACATGAAAGTATAAAACACATAGCATTGTAATTCAAGTCTAGATGTACTGTACTCACTCTTTTTGTACTGTTTTTCAGTACTTTACTGTGTTGTTTTGGTTTTTTTTTAGCCATATCTAGTTCTCTGATGTGACTCTTTTTATTCCCCTCCTTTCGTTCTTGATGATGATAGTTTAGACATCGTGAGTAGAGAAATCTATTCCCACACTTTGTGTGTAATGTGACAGTGAAAGAACCTGATCTTTTATTTATTTATTTTATTTTATTTTATTTATTCCAGAAAAGTCAGCACAAGTCTTTCGTTTAGCTTGGTTTAATGTGCTCGTCTGTGATTTCTAACATGCAAACAGATAAATCAAGGTTAATTCTGTACCTAGCTGCATGACTGATCTGCTTCATGCCATGTCTCATTTGTTATCTCTCTCTCTTTTTTTTTTCCTTCTTCTTCCCCCTCCTTTCTCTCTCTTTCTCTTTTTCCTTTCCATCTGTGTTCTGTGCCTTCATGAGGCAGTTGATAAAGTTACGTGAAGAGGTAAGCCCTCCTCCAATTTTACTCGTCTGTTTCCCCAAATTTCCTTCGACTTATTTTCCTCTTTCATTGCATTTGAAGAAAGCAATAGTCTGTTGGGTTTTTTTTTTTTTTTTTTGCTTTCGAACGGGCGTACGTCAACAAGACGTGGCTCTGTGTGTCGCTCAGTGGATTTCAACCGAACCATCTTGTCACACATCTGAAAAGTGATGATTAGTCAGACTGACAAAACATGTACCAATATTTAAAAAGGGAACGGAACATGGTTTTAAAGCGATTGAGGACAGGTGGGGGTGTGAACACTTTTATTTTATTTTTATTTTGTTTATTTAATTTTTTTTTTTTAAACGTCAGTCAGCTTTCACATGCTTATAATAGAGACTACACAGTAGTCTAATACAGGACTACTAATATTATAATTTAATATGCCGTCTTGTTTTTTTCTTCTTTTTTTTGCTGCAAAATACTATAATTTTATACAGCTTATAACTTTCACAGCTGTTAATTCATTATGAAAAATATGCTGGATGAGGTGATATCCACGTTTAGCATGTAAATGTGATTTTCAAATCCACAGCAGGTGAAATCGACATCCTTTTTTTTTCTTCTTTTCTTTCTTCCTTCTGTTTTTGAATGCAGTATTAGTGACACTGAAGTGAACAGTGTCACTGGATCCTCTGTAAACCTGATGCTAATGTAATAGATGATTTTAGGAAGAGATTAGAGCATGATTTGAAAAGCTTTTTGTTTTCATTGTATACATCAGTCTTGGCGATAACGCACGTTATGGCAGAAAACCGCCATTCAAACTTGTGTACGCGCATGCGAGTCCATTCAAATGTGTTTTTTTTTGGGGGGGGGTTGTACTCGGGATTCCCCTAATCATATCCACATGCAGCTGCAATAAGAGACACCGCGATATCTGAACATCTCCATTCATAAAGAAAACTCGTCGCCATCCATACATTACTCTGGACTATCGTCTCTCTCTCTCTCTCTCTCCCAGCCCCGTAAAAAGCCTTTAGCTGGCGATTGCTTATCTTCAGAGATAAGTGTTGATGATGCAATTTTTTTTGATACGCCAAATCTTTGGAGAAAATGTTCAAATGTATTCAGTACTAAAGTGCGTTTCAGATGTCAGATCTAAACAGTCCAGCTACTGCTGTGAATGCCATGAAAGGCAAAATGTGAAAACCCCTGTATAAGATTCAATTAAAAGATCTTCAGCTTTTATAACAGCTTTGTTATAAAATAAGCTTTGAATTATAACGGAATTATAAAAAAGAACTCTTAAAACCATACAAAAAAAAGTGCTGTGCGGTGATTAATTTGACTAAATTTGAGAATTAATTTGAATTTGATTAATTTGTTTGGATAAATTCTTATGTTATTGTGCGTGCGTGTGTGTGTGTGTGTGACATGTGCATGAGCGAGTCATCCTTTGTTTGTGTGTTTGTGACCAAGCGAGGCACTGTATTTGTGAGCCTGTCTGTTTTTGGCTGTATCTATTGTAGTATTGTTTTTTTTGTTATGTTTTTTTGCTTTTGCAGAGAGGAATAATCCCACTGATGCAAAATCCACCCAATTCTCATGCATCCATAATTTAGAACGCCTCACAATTCTCAAGACGTCGCAATCCTTGACTTGAGTTTTTATTTCCTAGTTGTTGTTTTTTTTTGTCTTTCTTCCACATCAGCAAACAAACAGGGAGTATGGATTAGCCTTGGGTCAGAAGACACCTTCATTGTTCTCACACACTTTGTCTGTTAGAATGGGTTAAATTAGGTTTGATTTTTTTTTCTCCGCTGCGCACTTCACCTTTCCCTTCTGTTTTCCTGAATTTTCCTCAAAGACCGCATATCTTATCTACACTTAGCATGCCTTTTTTTTTTTTTAAACTCCTTTTCCTCCACTGGAAAACATGTTTAAATATTTAGCACCCATACTCACAGCTGTTTGACACTTGTAATTCCACGTCTTACAAGTCCCAAACAAACCATGTAGATCACATCGTCAGCCCAAATCACAGCTGTCATCGTTATTCACTTTGACTCTTGCCGCTTAATGGAATAATAAGGAATCCGAACTTTTGAAAATTGCGGTAGTAAGTGCTTGTGTTTGATATTTGGGAGGGATAGAAAAGGGAGGAGAGTTCTTTTGAGCGAGCAGCTACATTGTTCCTGGCTCCCTGTTAATAACTTACAAGTGAATTCATCTTTAAAAAGAGATGCAAAACAAAAAAATATACAGATATTTCTAAGATCTAAGATATTTATAAGATATATCGAAGATATTTCTTTTTTGGATGGGCGGTGGGTTGGGGTGGGGGGGGGGGCAGGGTGTAGGTACTAGATAAAAAGGAATAAATGTATAAGCAGAAATGGGAAGTGGAAAGGGGCACACAGGAACACGCTCATAGACGCACCAATATTTATCATGCACTCTTTTAAGGCAGCTTCAGTAGAACGGTTTTGATGACAGCCTGTTGCTCTCAAAGCGAGTAAACCAGAAAAAAAAAAATCTTTTATTCAGGTCAGTCTTGTCTGGGTATATGTGTGACTGACACGTATTTGTACTGTATTTGTGTAATTACTGTGTTTCTGTTGCTATGTCTGATTTTCCATATGTATGCAGGCCTACCTGGATTCCTGCGTCAACCTCCAAATAGCTTAGAGTCAGGATTTGGCAGCTTCCCGCGTTATGACTTATGACATTGCCCATGTCTACAGTTAATGTAGCAAAGACCACAGTGAGACCCTAGTCCCTCCTCTTTTTTTAGACTTCCAGGTAGTCTTTGGGATTTTTTTTTTTCTTTCTTTCTTTTTTCAGCCCTCCTTTTTTTGGCTTCTGAAAGAAACTAGCTGCAGAAAAGCGTAGTGTCGTCACAGCATCTGCGTGGCCACCTTCACCCTCGGCGCCGCTCCTGTATGCTTCGAGCGCGAGTGCATAATTCTAAAGATCCCCTCCCACAATGGAAACCGCCATCCCCGAGAAACCCCCACCTCTCCTGTAGCAGACAGAGAGGGAGAGGGGAAACGAGCGCAAAAAAAGGGAGAAAAATTCAAGGAAAGGCTTTGAAGTGGCTTTTCACCGCGCAAGTCTGCTGGCCGTCTCCCCGAGACGTGTCACCTTTGCCGAGAGGGAATAGGGAAATCACGTTTCGAATGGTAATGATAACATACTAATCACTTGAGCTCTTTGAAGCGAGCTGCTCTGTCAGTATCCCTGGCTGCCTCGTGCTCCCAGGCACACAGGCACACATCCGTGGTCTAGGTGTATTAGCTTAAGCATTGCATGTCAATACGTCCCCTCCATCTTCGCTGATCCAGAGGGGCTCATTAGGCACAGCCGACTCCCTTTTCCCTTTGCGTACACCACCCCCATCTTTCTCCTTTTTTTTTTTTCTTCTCCCTCTCGCACTTTCTCTCGCTCTCTCCAATTCTCTCACTCTCAAACCCTCCCTCCCATCTTCTCACTATCTCTTTCTCCAGCTCTCACGCCCCGGAAACTATTAAAAGTATTTCTGCAATTTTAAATGACATCTGTCAGCTGAAGGCAGGAGGAAAAAAAAGTTCAGAGTGACTCTCCCCCTCCCCCCCCCCCTTCTTTGTGATTGTCAAACTTTAAAAAGTGGGATTTCATCTGTTTTTTTTTTTTCCCCTCTCTCTCCCTAGGACTGATTAGCTGGTACATATTTTGACAGCTTAACTAGAACTGCAGTCTGTTTTTGGCTTTTTTCTTTCTGATGGTGTAAACAGGAGTAATTGTTAACGGCGTTTGGAAAGGCAGGCCAGTACGCTTTTAAAAGCTAAACCGATGGGTTGTTGGAATGATGTACTGTGTTCATTGTTTCTGTCTGGAGGACAGACTTTTTATAACATTGCAGTGTTATGTAGTTCATTCACATCATTAGTACACCCAATATACAGCGGCACATATTACCTGAAATCAGCCGAAGAGGTACGCTTTTTAAAGTGGGATTACAGGTCCTTTGGCTTTGTGACCTCAATGCTCATTTCGAAAGTCTGTATCAAGGGTTTTCCCATTAGACCTTTTTAGAGGCTGTGCAGTTTTATGGCCCAAATGTGTTTGTGCATAATGAGGTTTACTATGACACCCGGAGTCTGTACAACATACCGATATTAGCTAATCTGAAACGGCCAGTGCTAATTTATTACAGCTCAATTAGTCTTTCCTCCCATGCTAAACTTTGCCCTACTGCTGAATGTGATGTAATGAGTTCCTGTAACGATGAACATCTTCAGAACAACCCTGCGTGTTGTTCAAGTGGAGACAAACCTCACTTAAAATGAAATAAAAAAAGAGCGAAGACATGTGCTTCAAAACATTTCAGTCTACAGCATTTTGTAGCGTGAAAGAATTCTGTAACCGAGTTCTCTCAAATGTTTGATTTAAATATAAAGAATTAACACGTGTTTGTTTCTCTTAGTGGTGTCCTAGCACTTTCACACATTCCTGTTCTTTCATTGTGTTTTTTTTTGTTTGTTTGTTTGGTTTGTTTCAGAGAGCACATCTGTTGGACAACACAGAGAGGCTGGAAAGGTCATCTCGGAGACTGGAGACTGGCTACCAGATAGCGGTGGAAACCGGTAAGCATTGTGGGTAGGGGGATGAGCGACGGTAAATTGTCTCGCTTGTATGCAGGTTAGCAAGAGGGGGGAGGCCTTGACGACTGGTGACATTTTGCGGAGCACATCAAAGGAAGGCAGGGAGAGCGAGGTGTATAGACGAGGTAGCACAGGAGCTTCAGCTCAGCATTAGACAAACACAAAACACACAGCCTTATCTTCCATACAGCCGTCCTCGAATGTGAGACGGGGATTTATTTTTTATTTTTTATTATGGCTTGAAAATATGGGTGGGGGGGGGGGGGTGTACTGAAATAAACATTGTCAGCTTTCCTTAACAATTTTGTGGTTTCAAAAACAAAAACAAAGATGGCGGGTTCTTTTAATAAACCGGTTTCTAAATAAACCACCATCTGAATCGGATTCCTGTCTTACACTCAGGTTTCATCTTTAAATATAAGAAAATGAGCTAATTTAGATCTGAAATAAATTTAAATCTGTAGGCATATATATATTTATTTATATATATATGAAATATATTTTCCCCCTGATGCTGCCACTGTTATTGAGGCAGAGTGTATTCCTCAGAGACGTATCAAAGCTCCTTCTTCAAGAAGCAACTGGCTTTCTTTGGCTTCCGCTGTAGTTTTGAAAAGTTTGTTAATTTACACTATAATGGCAGAGTGGCTTATATGCGACATCGACAGTGTTAATAATTCAAGTCGAGAAAGGGTTGCACAGACCACTGGCTTTTGATGTCATGCGAGCAGAACTTAGAAATTCACAAATACAATCTGCATCCGCTGCTTAAAAATGTAGTTTCATTTGTTTCAGATCATCCCGAGCTCATGCTTTCTTATTTATTTATTTATTTATTTTTCTTGCACTCTCTTTCTCCTGACCTGCATAATATTCTCGTGGTTTCACTTCGCGACGTGATGGCCCTTTGTTATTTTTTTCTATCCGGAGTTATTTTATTACTTCTGCTCGAGCGTTTGATTCTCTACAGCCCCCGGTCCGTACCAAAGCCGCGTCCATCGGCTTTAACAGCAGCATCAGACCTCCTGTGTGGGGTGTGTTTGTTCTTAAAGGACCACTCCTGTGTCCTTGAGACCCACAGAGACGTGCATCTTTTCCTCCTTCCTCTCGGTGTGTGCTGTGAGAGAGCTGAACGTTGTGTTTGCCCAGCTCTACTCTGTGCTAACTGGACCATGGCAGAGCCACGGTGGCCCAGAGTGGCTAATCCCCGACCTCCTCACCCTGAGGCTCAAGCCCTTTGACACACTCGCAAACACACCTGCCGCTTCCCGAATGTAGTAGAAAAACCACAACTGGACCAGAAGGGGAGAGTTTGTGTGTGGGAGAATACACAGTGAACACGTATAAAGCATAATGCAGCCGGCTCTTTGTGTGCAGAGTAACACTGACCTTCAGTACATCAGATGGCTGATGCACAGCTACAATTAATTCATTCATTAGTTAATTAAAAGTTTTTGTGTATGCATGTTTATCGAATATTAACAAGAGTAGTGTATTTATTGCATGAACTATTTGTCTTAATAGTTCTATTAGAACTATTCTATTAGGGTTAAAGGTAAAATAATTACATATATGTTTTATAATAGAAAGAACACAATAAAGTACAACCAGCTATTAAGAAACTGTACATAATCAAAAGCTTAGGATATCTATGAGTGCCAGTGTTAAAAGCACGGTGGTGTAGAAGGGAGTTTGGTGTTTTGAGTCCCAGTGTGGTGTGTCGGGTGCACTCCAGGCCCTTTGAGAAATATTAAAAGTGCACCCCGGACATGCAGAGCTATTTAGCACACTGTTTGTTTCATAAATAAAGTATGGGATGTCATTAGGAGAGGGAGCTTCTTTAGAGCAGCCTCAACACAGGGCGGGTAAGCCTGAAGCCACGGAGGAAGAAACGAAGTAGCCAATTTAAGCGTATTTAAATCAGGGGTGTCCGAGAGCCTGAGAGCACCAAACAATCTCCAATCAAAGGCAAGGACATGGCCAAGGATTTCTGCAGTTGACAAGTGTTTGCCAAATCAACAACTGAATTGACTGTAATATTTCGTAACAGTTGCATCACATTCTCACCGGGCCAGAAACAAACGCAGTCCTTTAAAACGAGCTCAGACTGTAAAATATTCACGTGTGAACAAGGAAGTACTTCCGTTGACTTGAGAATGAAATAAATGTTAAGGTGCGCTGTTGAGATTGAGAAGTAGTGGTGTTGACGGACACACACACGCACACACACCGATGGCTGAGGTAAACAGAAGGGATGCAGTGACTGTTAAAGCTGCGCTGGCCTTTTGAGCGCACCGCAGCAGTGTCTGCTCCAGATCGATGGGGCAAAATGAAGCCAGCTCATTAGGGATTGATTTCAGCAGCGTTTAGATAAGCAGAGAGGAATCGGGCCGCTGCCCCTGGGGCCCTTGCTGGGGCCCAAAGTTCATGCAGAGCCAGGTAGAGAGCAGCTCCACAGGTCATCAGCTTTATTAGCACCCAGATAAGCTGATTAGGCCTTGTCAATCAAACGTGCCAGTGACTCAATCGAGAGCCACTCTGTCTCGTGCGTGCGCGCTCTCTCTCTCTCTCTCTCTCTCTCTCTCTCTCTCTCTCTCTCTCTTTTGTGATAAATCGTTGAAGCGACCAACAAAGCGTCAGCCATGGCGGCTAAGCTAAGCAGCCCTGCAGTTGTCACCAAGGCAGACGTGAGGACCCTGTGATGATGTGACGACTATATTAAAGAGTACATCAGTTTGTTTTAGAGCGGTTTGATTTTTTTTCTGCCGGTATTAAAAGAACGAGTGGGGGGGAAGCGGCGTCATCAATGAGGGCTTCACGCAAAAGCCAAGTCTGTCAGGATAGGAATAAATAAACTGATGGGATGGAAAAATAAATAATTATATTTTGTAAACATTAAAAAAAAAAGCGCTGATCACTTTTGAAGCCGAGCATGGCTTTGAGACTTGCTGTGTCAGTCCATAGGTGCTAGAGAGCCCCAATATCACACACACATTCTCTCTCTCTCGCTCTCTCGCTCTCTCTCCTCTGATTCTAGTTCTCTTTATTTAAAATGTGAATGAAATAACAATCTATGTAGTTGATTAGACTTAATCTACAGAGTCTAATTGTTCATCATTTAATTCTGTTTTAATGGCATCTTATCTTTTATTGAATTAGGGTTTGTTTGTTTGTTTTTGTTTGTATAGCTGGCTTGTACATTTAAATTTGTAGTAGTGTTGTAGGGCAGACAAATGTGTCTTGACTAAAATGTGCAAGGCCAGTTGTGTGATTTTTGTGTTGTTGTTGTTTTTGGTTTCTTCTATGAGGATAAGTTAGAAATCTAGGGCAGAGTCTGTGCAGATCAAGATGCATTCATTCATTAAATTCAGGTTTATTTACACTATATTATTTTGATGACTGTCTTTACATTTTTATTTACTGTTTAATGCTTTTAATATTTCATTGAAAAGTGTCATCTATCCCTAATAGGATCACTTTTCCGAATAATTTATTTTACAGTACAGACTTAAATCATTCAACACAAACGCATCTTTAAAGAGGATAATTTGGGTGAAGTGGATTTCCTCAAGGCATAGCATGGAAAATATCTTGGATTTTGTAGTTTGATTTAAATCTGAATATTGTGTTTCAAAAAGAATCCGACGTTATTTGATAATTGTTTGCTTTAATGGAGCTGAGCCACAAGACTTGAATATTTTAAAGGCTGCGTTTCAGTTATGCAGACAGGAAAATTCAAGTAGAATACATTTTCATAGTGAAGTGTTTCCTTTTTCTCTGTTATGGATGTTACCTGTTTACGTCCCCCCCCCCCCCCACTAGTGTTGATAGAGAAAATATTCGAAAAAGATTTCTAACAAGGTATATGTTTGCGTGCACATCCTTATGTGTGTACGTTTGTGTTTGTGTGTGTGTGTGTGTGTGTGTGTGTGTGTGTGTGTGTGAGAGAGAGAGCAATATGACGTTATAACGATATAAAATTTTTTTTTTTTTTTACTCTGTAATTCTACCCACGGGTGAGCTGTTTATCGCCAAACCCCCTGGCGGATGAAAGGCAATGCAATAATGATTTTCTTCTCTCCTAATCGGGCCTTGTCAGCGAGGCGTCTTATCATGGAGAGGAAAATGACACCGATCCTATCGAAGAGCTCAGAGTCCGAGTCCATGGCGTCCCCCCCTCAATCACGGTGGACCCGGCCTTGCCGTATCTAGCTCCGCCACAAACGGCAGGCGACGCGTTTTTCATCTGGACTTCAAAAACGGGCCTCGTCATTAAAATTGCACCCGCGTTCGGCTGCGGGGATCAGCCGCTCCGGAGCGAAAATGGGATGTGGGAGAGGAGACTCGCTAAATGTGCTAATTCTGCCCTCACATGTTTACGGCTTAATTTTAATCGGTTTGAGCGAGGAATGGGAGGAGGACGAAGGAGAGTTTGGGGGGGGTGGCGGGGGGGTGGTGCTGAAAGAAAGAGCCTTGCATTGCAATAAATCGCCATTATCTTTGACGCAGAAGGGCTCGGTTGTTCCAAGGATTTGGGGTCCACTGGCAACAGTGTTATATTGAGACATACAAATCTGTTTACGCTTGAACTGTGGTAGCTAAGGTGCATTCTGTGGTTTCAGCCTGCCCAGACAAAAGCCAAGAAAGTTGCACAATGGCAAGCCAGCACACATCCTCTTAACGCAAGAGCTGAACTAACACACTCGAGTAGCCTGGGTGTGTGTTGTTATGTCTGACTGTGTACCTCTGCGATTTGTGATGGCGAGTGCAGGTGTTGACAAGTTTTTCACATTTGACTTCCTCTTGCAATATGAGGCCAAGTTAAGTGACATCACTGAGCACCAACGTTTGAAGAGACTTTAGGAAATTGAGTCGTATTTTGTCGAGTAGAAAAAAAGCTTTCTGAACCTCTACATAAACGAGCCTTCATGTAAAACGGTATTTCTCCCCGATTAAATAGGATTTATATGAATAGAAGAAGACAAATTCGTACGAATTTTAAATCATTGTTTATATTATGTGAAATATATTCTTGCAGCCCTTTTTTCATTATAAGGAATGAAGTAACTATTTTCAATTGCCACATAAATCTAGCATCATGGATATATATTTTTTATATGTGTGTGTGTGTATGTATATGTATGTATGTATGTATGTGTGTGTGTATGTATGTATGTGTGTGTGTGTGTGTGTATATATATATATATATATATATATATATATATATATATATATATATATATATATATATATATATATATATATATATATTATAAATATCAGAGCAAAGAAAAATGAAACCAGATAATTCTACAGAAATAAACGGTGGATATTTTCAGCCTTTTATTTATTTTTATTTTTTTGATTCTGGACTTATGGGATCCCCCTTTATGTTACAACCTTTTTCCTGTTTTTGGACCCTTGACTATATATAATACTGAAAAACCAGTAACTATATGTTTGACCTATAAGATTAATCTATTACATGTTATTTAAATAACTAAACTAATTGTACAGTAGCTAACCCGATAAAACCTCTATTGTTCATGACAAAACAAAACTCCATTTCTATCACTTACCAAACATAAGCTCGTCATAAATGTAGCTAGATATTTCTACACCTTTTCTATGCAGTATAAAATCTGTTTAGATTTACACACGTACACACAGACAGCCGCTGCCAGTCACCCACCCCGTAGTGTTTTCTTGACCTCTGGTTGATACAAAGGAAGTGTGAGAGAGGCTGTCTGAGATGCTTTGCGTTAAATGAAGTTTCTGCAGGAAACTGAAGACGGAACAGAGTTCTGTAGACCCCCTCAGGTGATTTCTCATCGTCCGTGGCACATCTGAGGCACTTGTATATCCTAAATGGAGTGACGAGAAGTAGAGGTGAGGGCTTGGGGAAAGTGCCAC
>NC_071267.1:15101338-15171338 GCF_023375685.1 Ictalurus furcatus
AAAAAGGAAAAAAAATTTTTTTAAAGGTATTGTTGAATGATTGGTGTATCCTCACCTTTTACAATAAATCCTATTGAATGAATTTCAGCTTGCCAATATAACAGACAGAGTTCGTTTTTGTGTTTTTATCAGCAGTAGAAATTCTGTAAATAGAGATGACCACAAGTTAAAGTATCCACTAACATTTTTTGACAGTTTTCTGTTGTTGAAAATCAGTCTTTTAGTCTTTTGCCTATGCATCATATGCTGTATACCCTTTTTTTAGGTTCAAACCCTATAGTATGTCTTTTTCCATCAGGATCTTTTTTGATTGCTTTTATAAAGGGGCGATTTGCATTTGAATCTGTTTCTAAATGTTTTACACATTTGTTTTAAATGAAATGTCTACCATTTTTATATCTAGAGACACACATGGTTGCATTTGAACAATACCATCGCTTTATTAATGAGCTCCTGGTGAAACTGATTGGAGACGAAAGGCATTCATTTGGCTTGTTGATAATGGTTTATAAATAATTCCATCTGTAATTGTGTAGAAAATAAATGTGGATAAATCATTACTGATGAAAGATTATTTGTTGACTTAAAAAAAAAAAAAAAAAAAAAATAGATCCATTTAGTGAATGGTCCTTACATGATAAGATGTCTCTCACAAAGCCTGCATCATGATGATCTCAGTATAAATTTCTTTTAACAATTCTGCATTGCCAATTTGGATATCCTATATTGAATTATTTGGATTATATTTTGAAATTGATATTTTAAGGTACTCTGCAAAAAAAAATCTGGCAGATTACCAGCTTTTCTTTTCTTTTTTATTTGATTTAATTTCTCTGTAAGCAGGTATTCTCACAAACATATTATTCTCACAATAAATGATTAGTTAGTTTTAATAAAGTCTAATGTGACAAAAACCCCTTTATCCTTTGACTTACTCATGGCTTTCTCATCAGCTAAACATATAAACCCAACATCGGAGCTACCTCTGTTCCAGAATTAACTCCGAGTTAACTTACTCTAGAGGTGCAAAGAGAAAATACTGTAAAGAAAACATTAGGGATTGTTGTGTGTACCCGTGCACAGTATATCCAGGAGGAGCATACTGAGCAGACGTGTCCTCATAACTCGCACCTGTACATTGGCCCCTCTCTCTCACTCTCTCTCTCTCTCTCTCTCTCACTCACTCACGTGTGCTCTCTGTGCTCCTGCTATGTCCTACTTTACCGTGGCCCATGCTGCCCTTTGATTTATGCCACTTAGCCAGCTACAGATCATCTGCTCACTTCACACACTGTTCCTCTCACAGCACTTCATGTTTATTGAGATACATTTCACAGACATATTTAGTAAATGATCAATGTGCTCGTTTATTTCCTGCTGACATATACATCAATGAGCTTACCATGAAAAAATAAGTCTATCTTTAACTATTCTAATGGTTTTGGGTTGTTTTTTTTGTTGTTTGTTTGTTTGTTTGTTTGTTTTTTAAACTGAATCACCGAAGGTTAACATTGAAGGGAATTCTTACTATACACGTCACATCGAAAATATTCGTATATACAGTGAGCAAAGAAAGCAGTGAAAAATTGTCTTTATTGTTTAACCTTTTGATCTTTGTTCAAAAAATTCAAATACAACACAACACAGATTTTGAAAAAAAATGTGTTAAATATAGGTGTGCAACAATTATTGGCACCCCTATGAATTCATATGAGAAAAATATATTCGATGTATATTCCCATTGATATTTTCCTTTTTTGTTTTTAGTACACCTGACTGACTAGGAACAGGAAATTGTTCAACCATGACTTCCTGTTTCACAGGGGTATTAATATGAGGTAACACTTTGGCCAAATTCCCTTAATCATTCATAACAATGGGTAGGACCAAGGAATATAGCTGTGACGTGCAGCAAAAGGTTGTTGAGCTTCACAAAATGGGAAATGACTATAAGAAAACAGCACAAGCATTGAAAACGCCCATTTCCACCATCAGGGAAATAATTAAGAAGTTTCAGTCAACTGGAAATGTTATGAATCAACCTGTGTGTCTCAGCACACTGTTAACAGGATGGTTCGAGTGGTCAAAAAATCTCCAAGGATCACAGCTGGAGAATTGCAGAAGTTAGTTGCGTCTTGGGGTCAGAAAGTCTCCAAAACTACAATCTGGAGTCACCTACATCACAAGTTGTTTGGAAGTGTTTCAAGAAAAAAAAAAACCTACTCTCATCCAAAAACAAACTCAAGCGTCTTCAGTTTGCCAGACACTACTGGAACTTCAAATGGGATCGGGTTCTATGGTCAGATGAAACCAGAAGAGAGATTTTTGGCAATGAACACCAGAGGTGGTTTTGGCACACATAGAGGTAGCCATATGGAAAAGTACCTCATGCCCACGGCTAAATATGGTGGTGGCTCTTTAATGTTTTAGGGTTGTTTTTCTGCCAGAGGACCTGGACTTTTTGTTAGGATACATGGCATCATGGACTCTATCACATATCAACAGATATTAAATGAAAACCTGACTGCTTCTGCCAGAAAGCTTAAAATGGGTCGTGGTTGGATCTTCCAGCAGGACAATGATCCAAAATATACATTAAAATCAACACAAAAATGGTTTACTGACCACAAAATCAGGGTCCTGCCATAACCATTCCAGTCCCCTGACTTGAAATCCATAGAAAACCTGTGGGGTGAACTGAAGAGGAGAGTCCACCAGCATGGATCTCGAAATCTGAAGTATCTGGAGAGATTCTGTATGGAGGAATGGTCTCAGATCCCTTGCCATGTATTCTCCAACCTCATCAGGCGTTATAGGAGAAGACTCAGAGCTGTTATCTTGGCAAAGGGAGGTAGCACAAAGTATTGACTAAAAGGGTGCCAATAATTGTTGCACACCTATATTTGTTTATTTTGTGTTAAAACTGTGTTGTGTGTGCAATTGTTTGATATCCATGGGAGCAGAGTATTTTTGTGATTTTTTTATTTATTTTTTTTTTTTAAAACAAAATATCAAAAGGTTAAACAATAAAGACATTTTTTCACAGAATTCTTTGCTCATATTTACCAAGGGTGCCAATATTAGTGGATGGAACTGTACATTCAAACCGGGACAAAGTAAAGTTAAAACTGGTTGCACTGTGATGCTGGGGAAGCAGTTATTTTTCTTTCATGGTTTGGGTTCACATGTTCCCTTAGTGGAAAGGGTCTGGTTACTGCACTGTTATTCTGACCGGTCCCCTTCATCCTGTTCTGAAACAATTCTAAGCTGATACGAATGCTATCTTCCAGGATGAGGATGCCCCCATCCACAGGGCACAAGACCTCACTGAATGCTTTGGTAAGTATTAAAAAGTTGTTAATCATATGCTATGGCCTTCACGGTCACCAGATCTGAACTCAGCTGAAGGTTATGGGAGATTTTGTTCAAGTGTGTGGAACTGAGGGAGTATCTTTTGGGAAAATCACTCCAATACACCTCCAGAGACTTGATGCCATGGAGCATTGAAGCTGTTCTGGCAGCATGGAGTTCACCAACATCTTACTAAGACATTTAATGCTGTTTTTTACTGCAATTTGTTGCCCGTCTGTATATTTATTTAGAGTATAGAACTGCATGGAATGAGTGTCATGTTTTGACATCGTTATCATCAACCATTTCAAATGATGGCTGGTTTCACGTTTTACAGCTTCAGAAGCACTTGCACAGCTGATGAAGGACTATTTCATGCAGTGTCCTGTTTTGGGGAACTTTGTGTACTCCACTGCAATTGGTACTACCTCTACATTTCTATGGATACTTGTGAATGAGGTGAAATGTCACATCCAGAGCACTGGAATTACCTGTTACTGTATTTAGTTCCTATTATGATTTAATTTGTGTGAGGAAATCATTCATTGGTTTATTGGTTAATTAATTTCTCTGTCTAATAGTCTAATACTATAGTAGTCGGTAGAGATGAACTAATCTCTCTAGTATGGTACTTTGAGTGTTTTGAATAGAGTTGGGTGGGTAAGAGATGGGGCAGACATGAAAACAGGAGAAGAAAAGAAAGTTTCATAGTCTGATGGAGGTTACATTTCCTGTGACAACTGGGCCACGATCATTTAAACGTGTTAATAATTATGGCTACTTTAGGTCCCTCGCCTCAAAGGTATGACAAAGCATCAGTAGTGACTCAATTCCCCTGTTAGTATCATCACCGGCCGCTCTACCACCTCCAGCCTGCCTCTTTTAGTTCCAATTACAGCGCTGCTACAGTAGCAAGGGTTTGTTATGCCCTCATGTGCATGCTATGTATAGTTATGTATATCATGACTTCAAAAAAAAAAAAAAAAAAAAAGATCTTCATCTCTCCTGATTAACTGGTCGCATACTCAGATTATGGTTAGAGGCTCAGGGTTTCAGACCTATTTGCCACTGACCCTTGAAAATTGCAAGGCACTTATCTTTTGCAATTGAGCTTGAGCCTCCCCCCTCCCCGCAGCCAGGATGGAAGCTATGTTTTTGGATTTGCTTTATAAGCATCCTGGCAGATTTGGGAAGGGGCAATACTTGAATCTGACCTCATCTCTCCGTAACACTGCTTCGGAATCTGATACGGACTAGATGGATTGAGCGAGGAGAGGAGCTCCACATGGACTATGTTTTAGTCATAGCTCTTCACAGCAGTTGGTGTAATAAACGTCACTCACTGATCTTTGTGAGCAGCCCCCCCGTCTCTCTCTCACTCTCTCCATGTCTCTCTCCATTATTTAAGCGGTGCTATGCAGCCCATTAGCACCGAGAGCACGGAGAGACCTAAGGTGGCCCTGAGGCTTAGAAACCGAGCCGTCGCAGAATCACAACTCCTCATCCGTGTCAGCGGCGCATCTCCTAAATCAGCCTCGGCACACCAGCAGCTTTCATGCAATCTTGCCTGATTACTGTCTTTGTAGTTTTGGGGTGTACATATGAGCTCCGGATCAGTGTGGTGTGTCCGACAGCACGGCTATTGGAGCTGTAGCTTAGGTAACGAGTTGTCGAGGTTGGAGCTAACTGTTTATTATGCATAGATGAAGGTGGAAGGTCATGTCTAATCTGACCTGCGATCAGCTCAACACACTTCTCCTGAGATCTCAATGTGTGCGCAGCACAGCACAGGTCAGGAGATGATGAGTTAAGATGTGTTGTCTCTACCACTTTAATCATAAACAGCTCTTAAATGTCCATATTTAGTTATCGTCCATGTAATGTAACGTAAGTGGAAGTATATAATAATGATATTTCTATATAAATAGCATAATTTGGTTTGTGTACTTATTACCTAAGCTGTTTGTTGCATGAATAGTGTTTCTGTCTGTCCCTCTGAAATCTAGCTGTGAGCGCTGAAGGACTCATTGACTTTCTAATGATCACTGGTCAGCCTGTGCAAGTGCCAGGGGTTTAGCCCATCTGCACTGCTCAGATATCGACTCAGCTGTGAGCCTCTCCTCTCACTCTGGCCTGCCGGCTCTGTGTCAAAATCTATTACCACTACTGTAAAACTGCATACAGAGTGAAGATTGTTTTTTTTTTTGTTTTGTTTTGTTTTTTCATATTTAATTTTTCTCACTCCTCTTATTCTTCCTGATTTTTCGTCTCAGTCAACTTCCTCTACTTTGTCAGAAAGCCCTGCTAACCTCTGGCAGAGGATCATCCGTTTCCAGAACGATGCATGACACATTGATCCAGCTCCCTTTTAGGCCAAGTTGCTCTCCTTCTTCTGTTCCCAGTCCCCCACATTTTTATTACGATGGCCCTCACTGCTGCTCTGACCCACTAGGTTCCACTGTTTATGCAAATTCCCTTTCAGACATCATTTAATCTTTCCCGGTTCAATTTCATAGGTTCCCTGCTGTAGTAGTGCTGTATGTCTAAGTATATGAGAGTCAGTGGTTATTGTCTCCCAAGACATTCTTTTTTTTTTCCCTCAACCTGAGTTAATGTCAGTCACCACGTTGCATCATATGTAGTGGTGCATATTAAGCACAAAATATTGGAACCATGGTGCTGAACCTGCTGATGTCTCCTTGAAGGGACGTGCCCATGGGAGCCACAGGGTTCTCTGCTCCTGCTGATGTTGATGATGATGATGATGATGATGATGATGATGATGGCGAAGCTAAGGCAGGTGTCTCCAGAGAGGCCTGTCTGAGAGGAGTCTGGTCAAATACACAGACAGAAGGAAACTCAGTGACACTTGTCACAGGCATGCCTCGCAACAAGCGTGCCTCTGAATGACACAGCTAATTATTTTTTTTTATTTATTTGAATAACGGGGCATGAGAAGCAAACAAAAACAAATAATAAAATGACAACCATACCAAAAGCACCTCAGGGCAGATGCCAACACATCACTACTTTGACACTTTCCTCCCCCTCTCATGACGGCTTCTGTCTCGACAGGTAGTATATCACAGACGAGCACACACACAAACCGGGCTTATTCCACACACACTGTTGCCCAAACCCTGAGGCTCTTGAGATGGCAGGAGTGGCATAATTGTATTCCTCTGTTATCTGTGATCTCTGCTTACCAGACAAGCAAGACCTAACACTAAGCCCAATCAGAGGCCATGCAGGAGCACAGGCCCCATGCTGGGGCCACAATGCACAAGCACGAGGAAAGGTTGACATCGAGAGAGTAGTTGGAAAGGAAAACATGGATTCTAGAATAGGACACATGGGTGCTTGTTAGATCAGCATAAATGAGAGTTTTTGCTCGTGTGTTACAACAAAATGTTCAGCGTAGTGCTGTGCTTATAAAGCGTTAGTACTTTATATATTAACGCATGCTCTAGTGAAGATTCATTCATTGAGCATGACTCCTGCCCAAAACCAAAAACTCAACAAAAAAAAGTCTTTGTTTAGTATTCTCAAAAGTGGATCAGAGGCCAGATGGGTAACGCGTTGTGACAGAGGTGATGTCTAAATTAATCATTCATGCTCTCTCACATGGCTGTGCGGTAAAATATTAATGCCTGAATAAATTTGATTCAGGGCCTGTGATTAGAGGGTTGCCCGGCACACGCATGTTTATTTATGCCCTGGAGAGCAGCCACAAGGGTCAGACTCATCCACCTCACACTCCTATTCTGCACATGGGCTTCAGCCCTGCACACACAGGTGTGTGTGTGTGTGTGTGTGTGTGTGTGTGTGTGTGTGTGCACAATGTGTGTGTGATTAGGGGACAAACTATACATTATACATCGTATAGCTGAACATGGAAATGATGTATTGAATAATGTTAGGTGTGTTTTCCTTATTTTGGTTTTTGTTATGGCAATAAGGCCCTGTTGCTTGTTCTGTAACTTTTAAGGAGCAATAGAGGGATACAGGCAATGAACATGGAAGCTTCAGTAGTGCGAGTCGAGACCTGAAGTGCACTAAAAATAATGTTAATAATTGTTTGCTGTTTCATCAATAATTCATTATGAAGTGTCAATATTATAATTAGGCAGATATGGAATTTCTAATCATACAGTATGTATTCTCTGTTTGGTGTGTGTGTGTGTGTGTGTGTGTGTGTGTGTGTGTGTGTTTCTATACGTTTTGGGTGTATGGAATGATGCTGGGCTGTACAGCGTGATTGGTATGTGACCGGTTTTGCTCCTGGGCCTGCTGTGTTAGACCAGTGGAACAGTGAATCAAGTGTTTATTGCTTCATAATACTATGAAGTCAACTCGCGCACACAATTTGTATTTCTGTCATATTTTTTAGATGCTATTTAACCTAATGAACCTGGCATGTTACTCATTCATGTTTGCCCAGCTGGTTTTGTATAGTATGCTAGGTCCAAATGACAGGTTTTATTGTCTGAATCAATCATCTATAAAGAGATATATATTTCCCAGTTTCCTGTATTCTAATAGTTTCACTCTCATTTTGACATTGCTGTTAAAAGCCGAACTGTGTACGCTTTAAACAAAGATAGACTCCTCTAGAAATATTCATCCAACCATTTGTTAGCAAGCTGTTTCGAAGTTGATAAGGAGGGAAAATCAATCGGAGTCATTGCAGAAACACTGGGCATAGTCAATGCATCATATTGGAATGTCCTGAAAAAGAAATAAACCTCTGGTGTACTGAGCAACAGACACCGAATGAGTCGGCCAAGGAAAACAACATCTGATGATGGAACATTGTGAAAGCTGTGAAGAAAGAAAAAAAAAACTACAACAGTGAAATCACCAGAACCTCCACAGGGCAGGGGTGAAGGTATCACAATCCACCATTTGAAAATACTTGGAGAGCAGAAATATAGAGGTCATGCCACAAGATGCAAACCACTCAGCAGTAAGAATCATAAAGCCAGACTGGAATTCATAAAGAAATACAGAGATGAGTCACAAAAGTTCTGGAACCAAGATTAACCTCTACCAAAGTGATAGAAATGCCAAAGTGTGGAGAAAGAAAGACTCTGCTCATGATCCAAAACATATAAGCTCATCTATGAAACATGGTTGAGGTAGTGTCATGGGTTGCATGGCTGCTTCTGGAAGAAACTCCCTAATCTTTATTGACGATGTAACTCATGATGGTAGCAGCAGAATGAATTCAGAAGTTTACAGGAACATTTTGTCTGCCAATTTACAGAGAAATGCATCCAAGTTAATCAGGAGGAACTTTATAATGCAGCAAGACAACTGCCAAAACACACTGCCAACTCAACAAAGGACTTTATCAGGGGGGAAATGGAAGGTTTTAGAGTCTAGTCAATCACCAGACCTTAACCCAATTGAGCATGCGTTTCACCTCCTGAAGAGGAGACTGAAGAGAAAACCCCCCTGAAACAAACAACTGAAAGAGGTTGTGGTTAAAAAAAAAAAAAAAAGCCTAGAAAACCATCACAAAAGAAGAAACGATCAATTTGGTGGTCAGTGAGTCGCAGGCTTGATGCAGTTATTGCAGGCAAGTAATATGTAACCAAGTATTAAGCGTCATTTACTTTAATTTACTTCTAGACTTATCTGTTCCCATACTTTTGCTCACCTAAAAATTGGGTTGTCTGATGCAAAAGGTTTTATGTTGTTTAACACATCTAGATGTAAATACCAGGAAATAAAAGCTGAAATCCTAAACCCTTTGGTGTATAGCACAAACAATTGAATTGGCCTTGCTGTTCCAATACTTTTGGATGGGTCTGGTTATTCAAACAGTGGAAAAAAATAATAGTGGCACAGTTGTGAAGCACGTGGCATTGCCACCTCACAGCTCCAGGGTCCCCATGTCTGATGGTTAGATCCTGAGCTCAGGGTACTGTTTGTGTGGAGTATTGCATGTTCATCATTTGTCAGGGTTCCTCTGGGTTCTCCGGTTTCCTCCCACCCCCCAAAAACATGCTAGTAGGTAGATTGGCTAGACCAAACTGCCTCTACTGTAGGTGTGAATCCATCAAGGGTGTATTCCCACCTCATGCCCAATGTTCCTGTCATCTACAGTTACCAAAGATGAATGAATGAACAAATGGAGAAGGGGGAAAAAAAAGAAACTAGACTTATATGTATAACCCAATAGCTTGAGTTACATGCTCCATTTATGAAGGTATCTATAAACACACTATAATAAACCTGCAATATCTTATTTCTTAAACATAATGCCACAAAATATCATTTCTCTGCATTTTCCCTAAACTAAATGCTTCATTGAGATAGCATACCGAGTAAGCTTGAAGCATCCTGTGTGTTTGAGGGATGAGTGTGCTGCTGATTGTAATGGAGTGGAACTGCAGCATCTACCTGTCATTGGTCCGTGCTAGCTTTGAGTGACACGTGGCTACGCATATGCAGGAAAGCGTTGGACAAATAGGTCATTTTTCAGTGTCAGGACTGTACATTACACCTGGCATCAGATTTGTCACACAAAAATACCCCCCCCCCCCCCCCGCGATTCATTAGACTAGTTTTGATGCATGCTTTCCCTGTGTGAAGATCCCTCCACTGCTCGTGCTGGTCATGACTGATGGACTTGTACTGTGTTGTGTGAAAGTGAGGCCTGATTTCAGAATTTCATCTTGCGTTGTCTTTCATTCCACTCACTCTCAGCTGTGTGACCCCAGTTTGCTTATTTTGGCTATTTTTTTTAACCTCTAGAGATCTTAGTCTCAGGATTTCTTCCCTCTCCTGTTTCACACATTTTATACAGTAATTCACTGGGAAGGGAGCACGTGTCGGATGGTATGTTCAAGATTTTGATTCTAACTTTCGAAAGCTGATGGGGACAATAATTCCCATGAAATTATCAGGAGGGCTTCTTTGTAAACAAAAGGCTATACATTATTAGGAAAGAGCATGACCTCTTAACGACCATTTATCCCATGATAGTTCATGATTTGTAGTAATACAATTTTATCATAAATATTTTACAACCTTCTGATTATGAGGATATTTGTGTTGCATCATTTCTCGTGTGAGTGTTCAGAGTAACTTGGGCATTAATAAAGTTGTCTCGCAACGTGATTGGCTGAAAATAATATTCAATGGCAGCAAGTTTAAGTGATGCAAAGCATGAACATTGCTGGCACTGATATGCTGATATGGTTCCATTTGCAAACAATTTTTTCCTCTACAAGATTTTCTCCTTCATTTTTTCCCCACTCATGCCAGAGAGGCCAGTGATCTCAGTGTAGCCTGTGCTGCCTTGGTATTTTAATCTGGGCTATTTGTAAATGACAGCACAGTGGGCTCTGACAGGTGCTAATCGCTGACAGGAGAAGTAGCTGAGGAATGTGCCAGACCTCTCTCTGGCCCTGATCCAAGGCTACCTGCTAAGGCCCAGACTCTCTCCCCCCCTTTCACCTCTCCCTTTTTTCCTTCCACTCATCTGGCTCTGCCCCATCCCCTCCACCCAACCTGTGGACACTTGTCAGCATTAGCAACTGAAAAGGCACACCTGTGTCTTGCGTGGTATTGTACTACACGGAGTCTTGTTGAGAGGGCACAGAGCTCTACTGGGCTGAGGGCCAGAACAGGACAGGGATTCTTCTGGTTCCTGCCCTCTGTCTGTACTATTTTCTGTTCTTTGTCAGCAACACTAAAAGTTTCAGGTATGTTTAAAAAACGGAATAAGAAAATTAACATAATGAGAGCAATAATTATTTTGCTCTCCGAGATTGCGCAGCTGGGAAACGCGTACGTTGTACCATGTTTGAAGCGTCACATGGCTGTCCTGTAACTGTAACTCCTTTGAGAGGGCAGAGTCGATAATACACTTTTGCAGCATATAATATTGTACTGCTCTCGGTTTGTAGAGGTATTGCTGTGAAGTGTGTGTGATCTCCTGCAGAGGGAACATTAGCTCAGATCTGGCCCAACAGGGCAGAATGTGTTTCCAGGTGGAGTGTGTTCACTGGACTTTGGCCCCAGGCCCTGCTGAGGTGAAAGTGCCAGAAGCTGCTGTGGGAGTGGCACTGGGGCCTACTTCTCCTCAAAGCCCTCCACATGTCCCGACTGGGCTCATTAAACGCAACTTCAGCTTCATTTAATCCATTTTTTATATCTTAGGAGAAGCAAAAAAAAAAACCCTCCATAATCTTAAATATCTGCTAATTTATGCTTTGGAGGAAGACGGAAGGAAAACCTTGATGTTTTGTATGACATCCAAGATTTTTCGCTTCTTCTTTTGGAGTTGCTCTTGTACTTCAGACTTTTTTTTTTTTCCCTTAATGCAAGCATGGAAAATGACATGGCTACCACCAGCCCCTTTAATTATGCAGCTCAGTAGATACAGTCTAGGAAAGTTTAATTTGTAGCACAAATATCGATGCATGAAATCTCCTGCAGCTTGCTGCTGCCTGTGTTCCTCTTAAGCGTAGACGCAGGGATGGTAGCCGATGCCGTGGGATTGCAAAGAGCCTGCCGAATGGAACATCATTTATTTCAAATTAGTAATGCCTGTATGGACATCCGGCCTACGAGGAATGAAAGGCAGAATACCATTTCGCTTCTGTCAGATCTCCAGACGGAGCCAATTCTAAACGCCAATGGAACCCCCCCCCCTTTTTTTTTTTTACCCAACCTTTTGTTTCAGTCTCTTTTTTTTTTTTCTTTTTCCCTGTTGCATGTATTTTCGTAAGTCCCCAGTTAACTAAAGCACGAGTGCCACTACTCATGCATAAGGCGGCTGTAAACTGTCCTCACGTCATGCTTGCACAACGAGGCTGTGGGGGGAATTTTTAAGCAGCATATCCATCCCCTCGTTAGCCTGGCTGACGTCTCCTGAGAGGGGCGAGCTCTACTTCTAGGGTTAGGTTAGCATGCCAGGCCAGGTCGAGACACGGTGCCAGCCTCTCCGTGCTCCCAGTCAGTGCCCTTCTGCCTCGGCCACTGCTCTCCAGCGGGCAGGGGGCTGTCATGCGTCAGCTGCAATTATAATCACATCTACACACACACACACACATATCAATGCTGCTAATCATTTCATACTACTTTTTTCTTTCTCTTTATGTGCATCATTTTTTACATTTTTAGTTGGTCGGTGATCTGAAAGAGGCAAGTCAGAGGCCATCACTACTGATGTTTTATTTCCTGTTGTAAATTGTTTTGTGTATTTGCTCATGTCACATGTCATATCAGTGATCACATTACAAGATTTTGGTCCAAAACTTCTACTATTCTGGCGCTTCCTCAGTTTGTTGTCAGCCATTTTTGTTTGCATCGGTGCTAAATCGTCCACCGGCGAGCGTCATATTAAAAGATTTCAAAGATTGGACCAATTAAGATCAATTTTAAACTCGTAATTTCGAAATTCTTTCACTATTTCTGTTTTTTTTTTGTTTGTTTGTTTGTTTTGTTTTTTTTTTGACTGTGGCAGCATTATTGTGACCAAAAAAAAAACTACACTGTAAAAGCAGCCATAATTGAGTAGACTTTACCTTAAGACCATGTGAGCACTGCCCAAAGTACTCTTTATCTACACACACTACTTTATCAGGGACATTCTCAGGTGCAAGATGTCTATTGTTTTTCTATTTCTGTTTAGGCAGATATACAGTTGAGGTCATTTGTTTACTTATACCTTGCAGAATCAGTGAAATGTTATCATTTAGTTAATATTTTAATTTGTCTTCTGGGAAATGTGTAAATGTCTTGCATAGCTTCTAAAGGGCATTGCTAAGTGGGGGAAAAAAAAGATCTTTAAATAAAAATAATAACAATTTACACCGATTGTCCTGTTCAAAAGTTTACACCCCCGGCTCTTAAGGCATCATGTTGCCTTCTTGAGCATCAGTGAATGTTTGCACCTTCTGTAATAGTAACTCAGTTGTCCTCAGTGTGAAAAGATCTCCACATCATACAGCTACTGTTGGAAAGGGGTCACATATGCAGAAGATGCTGGAACCGCAAAGATTGTGCAGGACCTGGAGGATTTTTCTGAAGAACAGTGGGCAGTTTAACTGCTCAGGACAAACAAGGGATCTCGTGAACATCTATCACAAAACATATAAACAGTCGTTGATCCTCCAGGTAACAACACACAGTATTAAAAATCAAGGGTATGTAAACTTTTGGTCTGGTTCATTTGTGTAAATTCAGTTATTATTGTGTCTTGTAGACTATATGTAAACATCTGTTATGTGAAATAACTTATTCAGGGCAGAACTAAATAAGAAACAACATGCAATTATTATGATCCCTTTTATTATATTTTAATTATTTACATTTTGCAGTTTCTGCAAGGGGTGTGTACATTTACGAGCACAACTGTAAGTGATACAAAGGCCTTGCAAAAAAAACCAAAACAATAATTTCCAGTGAAACCTTGTGAGAACTTATTTTCAAAAGCGCAGGACTCAAACATTTGATGCGTTGTGCAAAATGTACAGGTTTAGACCATATCTGTATTCATGGAAAATTAAAAAATATATATATTTACGTTGTGCCTCTTCCGGCTGTGATAGTTTGTTTTCATATTGTATGTAAGCGTGGGACCTTTTCCCAACTATGAATGGCAGAAAGAACAGCGTGTGGTGTTGGTGAGCTGCTGTTTGCTGGTTCAGGCTGCTGACAGGCAGCTCTTTGTGAGTGTGTGTTCTAGGGCAGCTTGTGCTCCTGGTACTACTCTCTGTTTGTAAGGCATCTCTCAGTCCATAAACAGCACAGTATCGCTAACAGCAGTGTCTTTGTCCTCAGCGGTCACACAGCTGTTCACCCCCACAGATCTGCGTGCGTGTGTTGGTGTGCCTGCTTGCATCGTACTTTCCTCAAAGCTCACTGCTGTTTGAATCAACAGGGGTGTAGATAAAGTAATATAGCCATCCATTAAAAGACCTGTATTTTCATCATCGTGCAGTGGTTGCAAAAATGTTTAATCATATGCGTGTTTTTGTTTTTAGTGGAAGTCTAAGGGCATATAGTGGTATAAGAGGAATAAAACACCTCATTGTTAATTTTCTTGTAACAGCTCGTCTTGAAGTGACTTATTCCCATTTATACCACAGCAATTTGTCAAAATCAATACGTTTTCACTAATTAAACAACACTACATCATCTTGTTTACTCGTTTTTAGTTAGTCATGTTGTGGAAAGTCTGCGAAACAAGTCATATCCTGATATCGCTTACATTATAAAACTCCCTACCCTCTATTTCTCTCTCTCTCTCTCTCTCTCTCTCTGTCTCTCGAAGACAAAAAAATTCAGCTCGTCATGTTAGAGACATCGCAAAGCACTCAGACTTTTGCTTGTTAGAAAACTTTAAGCTACAGCTTTACATCTTTACATCTGACTGTTACAAGACACTGGAGACTCTTTCTGCACTCCTCCCATGATAACATATTAGGAGTGCATTAATGTAACTGTCTGATTTCCCTTCAGTCCGAATTATTGTCCGAGCCATGCTGTTGTGGAAAACTAATCAACACATCCTGACCAATCAGAATCAAGAATTCAGTGGTGTTCTGGTATATAAGAAATAGACTACAGACTACAGCCAGTACACTCTTAACACGCTTGAGAGAATCTCTTACCAAAAAGTGTTTTGCAGAGCTGCTCTTAGACAAACTTTGAGTCAGGTACAGGGAACTATGTTGAATCCTGTTCAAAGAATCCTGTTGAAACAGTTATTTGTAAGACTGGGGTATTTCTTTTAAACTGTATCTGCACATGATCTGTGGATATGTGTATGTAGGTATGAAACTTGGTATTCTTTTCTTTTTAATTGCATGGTAGATTGTTTGTTGTGATGCGACATCATTCTTCTACGAACTTCCACAAAATTAAGAGCAACCAGCAGTGACGTACCTCTTAAGCACCTACAAGGTTATACCAAATGTTCCAGGTTTCTGCATACATGCCATTTACAGTCCTGCCAGTAAGACCAGAAGCTGTTTTATTTTTTTATTTAAAAAAAAACCCCATCTGTTAATAAATTCTTAAACAGGATCAGCTTACAGTATTTGCTGGTCTGATTTATGTTAGGGTATAGTTAGTGATCAGCGCTCTCTCTGCATGTTTATTGCTTGGCTGGCCTCCTCACCGAGTCTCATTTATTATAGTAGTGAAAGCAGCAGGCCGTGGGGGTTCCAGGTAAATTTGCGGCTCTTCTGTCTGTCACTAACGCTGGGGTCACATTCCATCACGCTGACTAGAGAGAGAGCCTCCGTGTGTGTGTGTGTGTGTGTGAGAGAGAGAGAGAGAGAGAGAGAACAGGACTCTGCGTGCTGAGCCCACCTCATCGCCCTCCTCTTACCCACTGATCTAAACAACATTAAGGAGAGGTGGGCTCAGCGAGATACCATGTATAATTCATGAGAGATTGAAAGGTATCCAGGTTATGTTATTACGATGCTTTGGTAGTGGCCCTGCCGCTGGATCCCAGCCATCCATAGGGAGTTGCTTTCCAAACAATAGCCCACAATCAGCTCGATTCTCCTGCCACCACCAAGCAACTTCAAAAAACACCACAAGTAAATAATTTTGTTCAGCTGCAGCCGTGCCAACGTGTGACATTCAGTAATAGATTAAAAAGCACGAGTAGGAGGAAGACAAAAGAAGGAGAAAACACACAGGGAGATTTGAAAAGGACAGTCACAGAGTTGACAAGTGAGTTATAATATCGTGTCCTTTATGAATAATTAATTTGATGGAGCAGCGCTCTCAGAAGTTGGATTAAATTAGTTCTGCTATGTCTAAAAAGTTCGATATGCTTCATTAGCGGATGAGATGGCAGGGAGGTCAGGTAAGGTGTGGAGGCTGCTGTGGTTAATTCAGCAGTGCTGAGGTGATTTTTCTCTTAGCCCTTCTGATTTCATGTCAAGTTTTATTCGCTGTGCCTCGTAGTCATTTGCTGCTAATTCATCCATTTCACGACACCAGTTCAGTCCTGTTCAGTTGATTATTGCAGTTGTCGAATGAAAATGTGTAGCACTGCTGGGAATCCCATCAGAATTGAAACGTGCACGTTGGTTATATTTTCCCTATTTTCTGCACCTCTTTTCAGCCTTTTGAAGTATTTTCAGCTGGTAATATTGTAACATGCATACAACAGAGTATGTTATTTGATAATTGGTGGCTTAGTGGTTAGCATTGTTGCCCCACACCTCCAGGGTCGGGGGTTCGAATCCTGCATCTGTCCTGTGTGCGTAGAGTTTGCATGTTCTCCCCATGCTTCGGGGGTTTCCTCCCCCAGTCCAAAGACATGCGTTGTAGGCTATTTGGCGTTTCCAGATTGTCCGTAGTGCGTGATTGTGCCCTGTGATGGGTTGGCACCCCTTGCAGAGTGTCCCCCACCTCGTGCCTTGAGTCCCCTGAGATAGGCTCCAGACTCCCTGTGACCCTGTGTAGGATAAGCGGCATATTTGACAATTTTTGGCGATTTTATTTCATTTTTTAAGCTCTCATTCTTGTGAGAACTACTTTTGTTTCATTTTTGGGTTAAATAATTGGGTTTCACTGAGCAAACATGTAGAGTATCATTAGCTAGAAGTATTCGGTGTGTGTATCAAGCATAGAAACTAAAAGCCTTGTTTATTGTGTTTATACTCTGTGTAATATATTCAGTATATTTACAGTATATTCAGTGTACGTTTAATGTACAGTGTATTGAATTTTTTCGTCCACTGTTAAAGAAACTGGATCATTTTAGGAAGTCTTTGTGGCTGTGAGGAGAGTTTCTGATGTTCTGCAATGTTGAACGAACACGCACGCGCACACACACACACCCACCAAGGAGTAGTATGTGTAATGTTGTGCATTTTCTCAATCACAATAATCTCTCTTCATTAGGCTGTCCATGGTCATTGTTAAATGAAGCGCATGATGCATTTCTCTTTTGTGAGTGCCCTCCATGCCTCATCTCCCCTCTATAATAGTATTATTATTTGACTTTCACTAAACATGCGATGTGTGTTGGCATTGACTGAAAGCGGGAGAACAATCTTGTGTTTTGAGTGGGCACAAGGCCACACTGTACTGTACTGACTGTCATAATCCCTCTTCCTGTTTACCAGGAAACAAATGTGCCGGACACTTTAGAACGAAGTATGAAGTGTATAAGAAGAAGAACGATAGAATAAAAATGTAGGCCCAGAGCAACCAAGGCCATTTAGAGCGGCTGCAGGATTAGTCCTTCATGTATTGTGTGGAGGGAAATGTATCCCTTGTTTGCCCTTTTGACATTTTACTAATGTAAACTGGGGAAAAAAATAAGACAACATTTACACAAATACTCACACTTTGAGTTATATTCAATGCTGTGTCTGTAAAGCTTTATGCTTGCCATAGGGCTTATTTATTTATTTATTTATTTATTTATTTAGAAACTGTATCCTATATTTTTAACACCATTTTGCTCCGTGCTCAACTTGAGGCTGATTTGGTAAACATCTTCAGCCAGACAATTTTCAGTGTATTAATGAATTCAAAGTTCGAGTTGACAGAATATTAAAGTGTTGAAAACTGTCAGAATCTGTCAGGGCTCTGACTTTTTAACAGCACAGTGTTGCGAGATGCCGCTTGATTCCCATTTACGCTCATGTTTGATGCCTTGCTTTCACGCCCTCTGTTGCTGCTTTAACGAAATCAACAAAGACATTTCTATTTCCACAGAGAATGCACGTTTGTTTAGAGAGTGTATATATTTTACAAATCATTGGCATGCCATCGATGTAATTCGCAAGATATAAATTGAGAGGGGAAAATTTTTGTTCATGTGTTTTTACTTATTTTGACTGGATTACAACTAAATGCTAACATTGGAAAAATACTTGTAAAAAGTACTCAGCTTCGACGTTAGTCAATATGGGCAGTTTTGGAACCTAGCTTTTCTTTAAAAGCAGTAATTAAGTTAATCAGATATTAACTTGTGCAGAACAGTGTTTATATGGGTATACTGCTGTAAGTGTGACCTGTAATAGACCTCCTTCCAAATGAAGAGCACATGGAAGCAATGAGACACAGACCCTTGTCTCTGTGTGGGACCTGCAAGTCTGAAGTGAATACGTTGCTGCACCCAGTTTCTGAACAGTCAAAAGAAACTGCTCACTCTGTCCCAAGGCGGAAATGCCACAGGTCTTCCCACACAGCAGTAACAGCAGGCTTGTCAGGTTTCTCAGACATCAGATACAGTCTCTTATCACACCAATCTTTAAGGGGGAACTTCAAGTAAGGGAACACACGGCGATATTTCACAAGAACATATCAGAGAAATCTGGAGTTGGAAAGTTTGAAAGAAAAATAATGTGCGCATACAAGGAAAAGTCATTTTTCAGCAAGGAATTGCTCTAACCAGACATTCTGGGTCCCACTGATTACTGCACCAGTGTGCCAGGAGTTCTGTATTAATGAGTACATTTTTAATATGCAGTGCTTTAAGAATCTTTCACAATGTTGTACAGTGATTCATTTAAAAGAGTAGAAATAGAAAGGAACTTCCTGTAGCACTCAAACTATTATTTCATCATTTGTCCTGCAATAACTCACAATAAACCTGAACACGAAAGTTTTACCTGGAGTCCCCACTTTGACTGCGCTTGCCTTTCACAGATCCGGTATTAGATTTCTGTTCTTTTGCACCAAATAAACACACGTATACCACATACGTTCCTGTCTTGTAAAAGTCCAACATGCTCCTGGTTTCTAACCTGTGCAGAGGCAAATAACATCAAGTCCCCCCTACACAGTAAAGCGTCTTTTATTGGTATGATTAACGATGTTTAAATTATTATAAATGATGGTTTAACATAACACGTAATAGGATAACTGTTCAAATACTGTCTGCTCCTGTTCTTTGTTATACAGTGTAGAAAAAAAAGAGGGGTGCTTCAACAAAGTTCAAATTACTTTGGTTATTAAACAGAGACCAAAACAACAACGCAATCAGTAGGTGTTGAAATGTGCTAAACTCCCATTGAGCCTTTATAGAGTCTTCCTGTCAAAACATGTAAATGAAGGTGACAGCGTGTCCGTTCTTGACAAACATAATTAAAGTGATTTAATTTGGAGTCCTGCAATATCCAGGAACACGGGACTGCAGGGTTCCCTCAGGTCTTGGCTAATTGTGAAGGCAGCTTTTATACTCTGAATGTTTGTTTTTTTTAATGTCTTATTGGATAATGAACTGTTAGGAAGTGTTAGATCTCAGCATCATCTGTGGCTGAGGATTTTTTTTTTTTTTTATGAGATGGGCAGGGAAGAACAGCCTGAGGTGTGGTGTTGTACAGATAATTAAAAGGCAAAATTTATGTTTGGTCCTTTGATCTGTCTGTCAAGTTTCTGATTAGAAAAGCTAAACCCTTTAATCAGCAGTAATAGGATTATTAACGTTGCTAAACTGTTTGAAAGATTGTAGAAGAGCATCAAGTTGGTGATGCAACCCCCCCCCCCCCCCCCAGTCCAGTGCACTGTAGCTCACTCGCTCTGCAGCGTGTGAAGTTGCGGGAAGCCTGGGAAATAATGTGCAGCGTGTGATTAGGAAGAACTGAGTTGATTTTAAGAGCGGCCCTCCCCCTGTTGCTGCCTGGCCTGTACGCTCTTGTTCTTTTTCTCTTTCTTACACTTCCTTTTTACCTTTGTCTCTACAGAGAAAAGCGTCCATATTATCAGCTCTGAGATCGCACCAGTTTAATTTCAGTGGTTGGCATTCTTCAGGCTAGTCGTGCGTGCGTGCGTGCGTGCGTGTGTGTGTGCGTGTGGAAATGCAGAACAAGCAAGTGTATTCTGTATTCATGTTGCAATCCATACGACTCCTTTTCATCGGTTGCATTGTCCGTTAAATAATAGTGGCAGTGTGACCGAAGTATTCTGATTTTGTCCAGTTGGGGGACAAAGAAGCGTGAAGCTGTTGTTGTGTTTACTTGAGAAGAAGATGCAGTAGCCCTTTTTAATGGCCATGCTCAAACACAACTCAAGACTGACAAAAATGCTCGATTTCTTTTAATAATCTATTTACGTTCACAATGCGCTTGTTCACAATGCGCTGGTAAATGGAAAAAGGAAAATGTAGTGACCAAGTGATCAATATTAATATAGTCTATAGAGTTAACGTAGTTGATGCTGTATGAGAGTTTTAATTCCACTTGGTCACGTTTGGTGCACATGTTCTCTCAGCACAGTCCTGATCTGCAAATGCAAATCACTTTCTATATTGAAGGTATGAAAATAATTAATTAAATTAATGAATATTGTTCGGTCGTCGGGCGAGAGAATGACCAGCATGGGTGCAGTAGATGTATAGTGTCCAGTGGCGCATGGAAACTCTGGTCATTTAATAAGAAACCTGAACCTCTGGTCCCCATGAACATTTGTAAGCTAGGTAATAACACTCTACTCTGAAATCTATTAGTATTCATTTGGATGCTTCAGTAAGGCTGGGTTATTAAGTCTTGGCAAATTGTAAAAGGACATTATGCAGAGCTGTTTAGGCTGTATTGGTTATATCAATTGTATTACCTACTTAAGTCATAGTCCAGTTTGTTATACGTATTGTGGACAAATACATTTTCATAATTTTACAGTTATATATGAGATATGGACAATATCAGACTATAAAGTTGGACAACAAGCAATAGTTTGGGAGATCTGAGATGAACTATGAACACTGCAAATGCTGGAGAAATACAGCTGTTAAACAATTAGACAATAAGAAGTCGAATGCACAAGGAACTGTGAAAATGGTTTATTGAAGGCTACTTGAAATAAATAGTAATCTCAGCCTCGGACTCTTTATCTGCAGCCCGTGGAGCTGAATTCTTTTGTACACTTTTCTGGTCACAAGCTTCAGAATCTTGAATTATTTTATGTACATGTATTTCTGTGCAATGTTTCTCATTCCATCATGATGGAATCCTGTTTGTAAAAGTTGTTAATGAGTATTTAAATCAGGTAGTAGTGAGTAAATGATATAACCTTACATGTTTGATGACAAGATACAGGAAAAACTCTATAGTGTGTCATCTTCTTGGCAGTGTTTATTTATTTACCAAATGTACCAGAGTTTCTTGTGAATGCTTGAAGTCTGGCTTGTGAGATGAAATAAGTAGTAATATGTAACTATGTAGTATAGAACGTTTGGGTTGGGATGGCTGCTGGTTTTGGGACTGTACTGGAAACATGTGCTGCTTTCTAGATGGCAGAAGTATAAAAAGGCTACAGTTGGGGTGAGTGGGGTTCCTGATTCTGCCTGACACTGAGCTCAATGGTAACCCAATGATGATCTGTGCTGATCTCATTCCCTGGTAGGTTTTGAATGTTGTTATGCTGCATTTGTCATATGGTGCTGGCAAGAATGTTAGGAGGAAGTTGATGCACTCAGTTTCTGCAGCTTCAGGTTTAAGTAGGTTTGCGTGAGAGAATTTCTTCTGCACGTAAGCCTCTTTCTAATTTGTTCTGATGTAATTAAAGTTACTAACTTCATGGTAAACAGTCGAGGGTAAAGAAAGAATACAGGAAAGGGCCGATAGCAAAGCCCTAAGGCACTCCAGTTTCCGTCTTAATGGACCCAAAAGGCAAGATGGAAGTTCTGCAGAAAAGGAAAGCTCTCACCCTTAATACATGTATTGATAAGGTTTCTATTATATGAGATTAGATTTCCTACTACAATTCCAAGTTGCTGCTGCTTAACTTGCATTTATATTCAGTGATGTTTGTTTGTTTTACATGTATTTATGTATTCGTTTTGAGTGATTTATCACTGTTAGAGCAACTCTTTACCATGCCGTTGCCTCTAATTCATCCTCATTTAAGACCCAGCTGAGCAGCAGCTCTGTTTCATCAATGGCAATCCGCTTTTTGCCAGGGCAGCCAGGGATGAGGAAAAGGGATAGGGCAGAAGTGTTCATTTTTCCCCTCCTTCCTGCTTTAAACAAATAGTTCAATTACTATGCACTCTCCTGCTGCTATGGTCATTCATACCCATTAAACCTGTGTCTTATCACCCATAAGAGAGCTTCACATCTCCATCTCCACCAATTGTCAGTAATCAGGCTCTTAAAGAAGCGGGTGACTGGTGCTGTGTGTTGAGAGGGGAGGAGAGTCAGAGAGCGCATGATAAATAGTCTAACTTGAATGACTGGCTAATAAAGATTTGTCTTAATCAGAAATGATTTTTCAGAACAGGAGCATGGTAGGGTCAGAACTAAGGCAATGAATAAAACAGTGGCCAGCTGAGTGAAGAAAGCCTAGAGAAATGAGGCCTGATTGCCCAGCACTTTCTCTCACATACATGCGCGCACACACACACACACACACACACACACACGCACACGCACGCACACACACACGCACGCACACGCCTTTGTCCTCTCTCTCTTCTCTCTTTTTCTTCACATTCTGTTGCTGTCCTTTCCCTGATCTTCAGGGCAAATTCTTTGTTCAAGTCTTAATGTTTCATATTTGTGTTGCTATTTATTTCTCTCTTATGTCTGAAATGCTCACTAAGGTCACAAATAATTGAGACCAAAATGTAGGTTATTAAACAGTGCACAACTTTTGATTAAAATGATATTCTGACACCAGAAAGGGAATAACTCCTCCAAAAAAAAAAAAACACAAAAAAATAGACAAAGGGGCATGTGTATATGTGCCAGAGGGTGTGTGAGAGTGGCTGCCTACTGTCAGGCTTATCTTTACTCTTCCCCTGGGCACTCTTCCTCTCATTTGGCTGTCCATGGATTGTGTCCATCTAGAGGTTTGTGTAGTAACCATCAAAAAAGTGTCTGCGGCCCTATAATAAAGAGCGGAGCAGAGCCTGGGAGTGAGCGTGTGTCGGGGTTTGTAGCCTTTCAGCTTTGGGAACTGACACAGGGCTTCAGACAACTCAGAGAGGACTTGCACTCAAACAGCTACTGTAAAATTGATTATGTGTCCAATTATACATGTCCACCAGGGGGATGGAGGGATGGATGCATGGATGGATGGAGGGATGGAGGGATGAGGCAACAGAGAGGTAGTGTCTTCCCTGTTGTGTTCTCCTGCTCTTCTCACTAGCAGGAAAAGAGGAATGAAAACGAGTGACATCCAGACCCCCGGGATGTCCAGAGTGAATTGAGCCTCTGTGGACCGACCTGGACAGTCCACTGAAAGATGTACAGACTGCTACCCCGCCAGATGGGAAAAAAAAACAGACGATGAGACAGCAACATGACGGAGACATTAGAGATATTAGACATGAAAACTGAACAAACTAACTAGGAAGAAGTAATACAAACATGCATCACTTTTCCTGTCATCTATCATCACTGAATGAGAGCTGATTCAGACATTTCAGCATCTGACTCAATATCCATTTGTTAAAAAATATAGACCTTTTAGCGTGCATATTTTCTGCTCTGTATGTACTGGGCAATAAGCAGATTAAGAGCTTAAATTAAAATTGGCCCTTCGGTAATGATGTTGCTATTGTAGATTTCAGTAATAGGCTTGTTAAATGGACCTTAGGGAGGAGGATCTTTAGCAGTACCAAGGGAAAGCTTAGCATCAGGGTCACGTAAATTGCTAATAGGGCCTTAGATGGGAGAGGAATATTTTATAGCCTTATGAGCAAAAAAAAAAAATCATACTGGTGGGTACTGCTTTTTTCCTTCTTTTTCTTCTTTCCTGCACAGACATGCTTTACGTGTGATGATTAGATAGCTTTTCTAAATAAAAAAAAAAAACATACAATATTTAAAGGATAATTCTAGAGACGTTTTTGTAGCTATTGGACAAGGATTGGATATTTTTCACTTCGTGCTATTGATGTTAAGTTTATGTTGGCTGGCATATTGTATTTAATTTCCACTGGGCAGTGTGTCATGCAGCATAAGGGCTCTAGTCCCTAATGGCCACAGACATGGATGGACAGAGAGGGTGAAAAAGACTGAGGGAGATCAGGCTTGCTGTGCCAAGCTGCAGGAAGAGAATGGAAGCTAACTCTCATCCTCCTCCTCAATGTCTATGTTAGTTTTTCTCCAGCTAAATTCAGCATCTGCTGCGCCTCATGGCCTCGATACAACCTGCGGAACTCTCATTATAGTGAGAGAAAAGCACATAGGGAGATGTATACAGTTGCAATCAAAATGATTCAACCCTCATTGCAAATCAGGTTTATTGTCAAAATTTACAGACTTTCAGCTGTTTGCAATGAACAAATCAAACAAAAGCAATTGAAATAGTTCAACACAATGAATGCTTCAAGTAGTTTCCCCCAAATTCAACTGAAAATGCAACTTATAATGATTTCTCCAGTTTCAAAATTATTCAACCCCTTCATGGCAAGCATCTTTAGTACTTAGTAGAGCACCCTTTTGCTGTTATGACCTGCTGCAAACGAGATGCATAGCTTCTAGTAGCGTTCCTGAGGAATCATTCCTCATGAGAAATGGCCTCCAGTTCAGTAATAATCTTGGGTTTGCATGCTGCAACCGGCTTCTTCAAATCCCACCAGAGATTTTCTATGGGGTTTAAGTCTGGTGACTGTGATGGCCCTGTAGAATCTTCCAGGATGACTTCTACAACCAAGCTTGGTGGAATTTGAGGTATGCTTGGGATCATTGTCCTGCTGGAAGGTCCAATGACGCCCAAGCTTCAGCTTCCTCACAGATGGCATGATGTTTTCTCCTAGGATTTCCTGATACTTCAGTGACTCTATCTTGCCTTCCACACGCTGCAGGTTTCCAGTGGCAGAGGAGGCAAAGCAGCCCTAGAGCATCACCGAGCCACCACCATGCGTGACTGTGGACAGAGTGTTCTTTCTTCATTCTTCTTCCTCCAGATATATTGCTGCCGAAAAGTTCCAGTTTTGTTTCTCCGCTCCACAGAACAGAATCCCAAAACTTCTCTGGCTTATTTATATGATTTTGAGCTGACTTTTCTTGTGCTTTTGGGTCAGTAGTGATGTACGTCTTGGAGTTCTGGCATGGAAACATTCTGCATTTAGTACGCGAGTACTTACTGTGCTCACTGAAACCTCAGTGCCTGTTGCCACCAAGTCTTGCTGCAGGTCTTTTGCAGTCACTCAAGGGTTTTTCACAACCTGCCTTCTCAGAAATCTGGTTGCAGCCATTGATAGATTCCTTTTTCTACCTTGTCCAGGTATTTTATACATTTTCTGCCCCTAGCCAGTTCAGGTATTTCATGTGTTCCAGCTCAAGCACACCTGGTGCAACTAACGAAGCCCTTCATTATTTACGTCAAGTGTGCTTGAGACAACACCTAATTTGCATATTTGTGCTGTTGTGAGGGATTCTATTCAGGTGGTTGAATCATTTTGAAACTGGAGAAATCATTATAAGTTGCATTTTCAGTTGAATTTGGGGAAACTACTTGAAGCATTTGTTGTGTTGAACTATTTCAATTGCTTTTGTTTGATTTGTTCATTGCAAACAGCTGAAAGTCTGTACATTTTGACAATAAACCTGATTTGCAATGGGGGGTTGAATCATTTTGATTGCAACTATAGACAAACAGATAATCAGAGAAGCAGAGGAAAAGAGAAAAGGGTGGACTAGTTGCAGAGACGGGAACTGTATCCTTCTCTCATGGGAGGTGACATGTACACAGCTAATTGTCCAGTAGGGAAGCTGGCGGTTAAAAAGGAGGGTGGGTTTAATGAGAACATCAATTTGTGCTTTCTTAACTAAAAGGAATATTTATGCTTTAGGTCCTGTTCTGGCTGAGTGAAACCAGAGTCATTAATGTATTTTGGACCGTTTACACCACAGCAGGGATACAGGGAGGAGGTATCACTTTCACACCATAGATTTCATATACTCTCTCATCACTCATACATTCTCTGCTCTGTCCTGCTGCTTTTACTGCTTTTATTTTTATTTGTACTTGGATGGAACACTGTACAAGTAGACATCATAGTTTTATAGGCTGTTTAAACATTTGCAATTAAATCAGCTACCTAGTTCAGTTTGCTTGAGTAACATTGCCCTTTTTTAATCAATAATTTCCATTTTGACAGTTTTCATAATTGAGAACTGTAACTCATATGAGTGTGTCCAATTGCAGTTAAAGGTTATAAAAGCGTGTTTGACCCCTAAAGAGGAGACCTTGACTGTGCTCACTAGATCATGATGAGTCTAGTGGAGCAAAAGTGGTGATCATAGTAAAGCAGTAAAGTGCGCTTGCGCGCATGTGTGTGTGTGTATGTATGTATGTATGTATGTATGTATGTGTGTGTGTGTGTGTGTGTGTGTGTGTGTGTGTGTGTGTGTGTAATCTGGTTCCATTACTGTGTATTTTTCTATTTTCAGCGCCTCCCTGATGGAATTATTTTGTTTGTACTTTCTCTCCTTCAGCCCGTGGGTCTCATCCATCATCGGTAGCAGTATCAGAACGAGTGTCCTTTTTCATGAGTCGGACTATCAGAAAGATTGCAGCATTCTTTTGAGCCCTGGGGGTCACTCTCATTTGTTTTACGGCACTCTCTTGGACAGAGACTGATAGCAGCGCTTAATTTTCTTTACAGAAGCTTTCCGCCCTCGACCACAGCCGCTTGTCTACGGCTTGTTGACTGGCTGCTGTTATGATGGTTATTAATATCGCTCTTCACTCTTTTAATCTGCCTATCGGTCACATATCTGTCTGGCAACTCTATCTAATCTGGATATCCTTCAATCTGTCTGCACTCAGAATAGAAATTAATGAAGGTGAAGACGTGTATGCATGAGCACAGGCTCTCAATTCAACTACGTCTTCGTCCTCTCTGTCTCTTATATATTTGTCTATACGAGTTGGTTCTAAGCAGGTAGAGGCAGCCCTTTTTTTTCGTTGTGTGTCGTGAGCATGCACACTTGCTCTTTGAATGCTGCACCTGTGTAATGTAATCCAGCCATGAGTGTGTTGTTTACTTACAATTGTTTGCAAGGATCAAAGTGAGCCTTTCAAATGCACCAAAGATTCCTCACTTCTCTTTTCCCCCACCTCCTCTCCAAACTGCTAATGTCTACTCACAGGTTGTGTGTGTGCGTGTGTTTGGATGAGAGGAACGGGAGTGGGGTTTTTGTTTATTGTTTTCCGTGACCCATGGGATGTGCACATGACAGTGACCGTTGATGAGCTTGTCAGATGCCTTGTTCTACATGTTTACTAAATGTGAGTATAATGGGTTTAGACTGGTGACAGATGAGCAACGTTTTGAAGGAAAATTTTTCCTCAGTATTGCATGCGCTGATTGGGTTCAGCCTCATGATGCATGTTGGGATTATTGTAGAACTTGATATGCCCAGGGTTACTGAACAGTATTCAAAGCGTTTACTGTAAATTTCGTTCGGGATTCCCAAGCTTTCTTGGTTCTGAGTTTTAATTAGGCTCCCTCCACTGGCCTTGAAGCATATCACAGCTAACACTTTTGCCTCACAGCTCCAGTTCATGAAGCAGATGTTAATAAGTAGAAATGCAACATCTGCCTCCATCTAAGTTGAGTTTCATATTTAAAAAAAAAAATGCTTTTACTAAGGTTGTGAATGAAATTGGAGTGTTAGCAGACTAGCCATGCAGAGAAGACTAGACTTATGGTACAAGGCTGCATAATAGCCATTTGATTTCTCCATTGTCCACAATCTGTAAGGCAGTCGAGCATTTTAGATATCTGAGTGTGTGTTTCTTCACTTAGTGTCACGGATATAGTGGACTCAGCATTCCTGATTTTACGGATCTTTCCACATAACAACCCAGGACCTTTTTAAGGAAATCAAGTTTAGATCCATTTCCTCTGGAGGAACCAGGTGTGATTTTTGGGCCTTGGTTCCTGCTTCACTGTAGGTCCTTTTTACAAAATAAGAGCTGCTTGGGTGGAGCTTGGCATACTGAACATGGATGTATGGTCAGCATTTACAGAATGGCCAACGTTCTTACCCGGTATCTAAAAAACATAAATTTAGCTAACCTCTGTTTATTAAAACTTGTTTTATATGAAAGTGGTGATGTGGCATGATTGGCCAAGCAGAAGGTTTCTACATTACTTTTGTGAGTACCCAGCTAGTTTAAAAAGCTACGTTATATACACACAACACAGCAAATCTCTGCTCCATGTTCATTGTGTTTCTGTACTTTGACCATGTTCTGAAATGTACATTATATGTCCAAAAGTTTGTGGGCACCTGACAATCATATGTGGGTCTTCCCCAAACTGCTGCCAGAAATGCAGATAGTTGTATAGGATGGCTTTGTATGCTGCAACATTACAATTTCCCTTCACTGGAATTAAGGGGCTCAAACCTGTTCCATGACAGTGCCCCTATGCACAATGCGAGCTCAATGAAGAAATGGTTTGCCAAGGTTGGAGTGGAACAACTCAAATGGCCTGCACAGAGGACTGACCTCAACCTCACTGAACACCTTTATGATGAACTTGAACAAAAACTGTGCCGAGGCCACATCGCCTGACCTCACTAATGCTCTTGTGGCTGAATGAGCAAGTCCCGACAGCCACATTCCAAAATCTAGTGGAAAGCCTTTCCAGAAGTATGGCTTTTAATAGCAAAGGGGAACTAAATCTGGAATGGAATGTTCAACCAGCACATATGAGTGTGATGCTCAGGTGTCTACAATCTTTTGGTCCTATAGTGTATTTATCCTTTATGCAGTTTACATCATTTATTATTTTACATAATGATTACGGTCCCTGCAGGTGCAAAATACAAAGCAGGATCAGTGTACTCATTCAAGGTAGTTCTTTATCTCTTTAGTTCCTTGAAAAAGGTTCTGGGGGAAAAAATCCTATGTGGAAATTGTTCTCCCAAGCATTCATTGTACTAGGTACAACAAAAAAGGGCTTTCAGTGAATTGTAATTAAACATGATGGGGAATGTGTATGGTGAGGAACATATTGGAGGATTCTCATGCTCTTCCTGTTTTTGTCTTTTCCAGAACAAATAGGCCAGGAGATTCTATCCAATCTACACACTGACCGCGAGAAGATCCAAAGATCCAGAGAGCGGGTGAGTATGTTCATGTACAAGCTAAAACAATCCACTAAAGCTAAATGATTGCATGGAACTGCACTGGTTAGTACTAACTTGTTAAGAAAAAAAAAAAAAAAACAGTGTAAAGCACTACAAATCACACACTATCTTAGAGGACATGAGTGCTCTCGGTGATGGTCAGGGGGGTGGATCATGCCTCCCTCTCTCCCTTTCTCTCACTGTGCATTAATATAGTCTTGGCACTACAGGGATCGATTGTATGTACAACATGGATAATAGGTCATTTGATAAGGAGCACAGCACTAAGAAGACATCTTTGTAGTTAACATGTCCAATGCAGTAATGACATGCATGATGCAAGACTGTCTAAATGGTCATAGTGAGCATAACAAGGGTTGTGTTCTTGGTATTTCCAAAGCCTCCCATCTTCTTTTGGGTGAATTGTATACTGATGCTGACACAAAGTCTAACACTTTCTCTGGAAATAGTGCTTTAGGTCATGCTAACCGACTGGCGTTCAAGCTATGGGCTGTAAATTAGTAACTGTGCCTGTGAAGTCCTCAATGTTCCAGATTGGTATGGAGCTTGGGTAACACACTAATCATTTCTAAGCACATCAGAAGATGCTGTCTTCAGAAGATGCTGTCCATCATACTGGCCAGTGTTAGTCTTAAATGTTTCTATAAACCTTTGTATTTTCCTCATTCTCTCTCTCTCTCAATTTTCTGTATTTGCTGTTTTTCAATTTTCCCTCTCTCAAAAGTTCTCATTCTCTTGTTCTTTCCATATGGGAGTGTTGTGTCCCAACCCCCAGGTGGAGTGTGCTCAGTCAGGGGCCTTTCTGATGGCCCCTTATGAAGGATGCTTAAAGACCACAACATGGCAGTTGGGCTGCCAGCCCATTTCAAAGGAAATAAAACATTTCCTTTCAAAGGTCTGCTGTCTGTGGAGAATAACCCTCCTTCCCTGGAGCCTCCACTGGCCTCTTACACTTTAAAGGCATTTTGTTGGGCAAAAAAAAAAAAAGAAAGAATAGAAAAATCAGGGGGAAAAGAAAAACATGATGTGAAAACATCAGATGTAAAGGGTTCCTCTTTGCATAAGACCGCACATCAGAGAGATTGGAACAAATTTAGGGGATACCTGCAGACACTCCTACATATATACACAGCCTCGCATTATTTCAGAATATAGTTAGTGTCTTTTCTAGGTTCTGATTATAATATTTACACTGATCCCTTATTGAGAGAGTTATCTCAGACTGTCGTCGGTACCATGTCCCAAACTTATCCAAAGCCAGTTTTGTTATTGTTCTTGTGCCTGGTGCCAAGACATATATATACACACACACACACACACACACACACACAGACAGAGTGGTTACTAGAGAGCAGGAGAGTAAAGCAGAGAGGCACCCTGCTGTGTGTTAGGAGAGAGCAGGCATTGTGCTGGAAAGGCCTCCTGCATCATATATCTGATTTCTCTTCTACAGCAGCATCAGCATTCCTAAATACACATGCACATATATTCACACCCTACGCATTCCTTCAGAGAAATGGCGGTCGCACTTCTATCGCTGTCTGAGATTCACATAAAGTAACGATGAGGGAGAGTGGGAACAAATGAAATGGTGAGATAAAAAGGAATTGGCCTCTGGATATTAGAAAGATAATCAAAGCTTAATCCACACCTTTACTGGCTTATGTTTTGGGAGCAATTTAATGTATGAGCTTCTATCTATCCTTCTATCCATCCTATCTAGCCATCCATCCATCCATCCCTATAATACATACGTACTGTCCGTTTTATTAGGAGCACCTGTGCACATTCAAGCAGTTATCAAATCGGCTAATCCTGTGACACAGTGCATAAACATATGCAGATACAGGTCAAGAGCTTCAGTTAATGTCGTATCAAACATCAGAACGAAGAAAAAGTGTGATCTCTGTGACTTTGAGCTTGGCACGGATTTTGGTTCCAACAATCTCTAGAGTTTACACAGAATGGTGCTGAACATGAAAAATGGTGTGGAGGGTCTGCAGGCTGACATAGCTTGTTGATTAGAGAAATCAGAAGAGACTTCCTGAGCTGACAGGAAGTCTATAGTCACTCAAATAAGCATTCTTTACAACCTTGCTGAGCAGAAAAGCATAAATGTGTTGCTGTTGCTAATAAAGTGTCTAGTGTATCAGTGTAAATGCTTTGTCTAATTTGTATATTTTCTGAACATGGGTTTAGTTTCTTTTTGTCCTCTCAGCTCAAGCGTGTGATTTTTAGTGGCACATATACAGTATGTATACAGACTCTTGTCTTTTTCTTTACAGTTGAGAGAGACTGATGCGAACTTGGGCAAGAGCTCCCGTGTCCTTTCAGGCATGCTGAGAAGGTAAGAGGAAGGTAGGGACCCCGTTTCTGCTGCTACTGGTCTTGTGCTGTCTAGTGCATGAGAACACATACATGCGCACATGTGCACAAACACACTCCAGGTGAGCCTGTGTGAATAAAAGGAAACAGTTTAGGATCAGAGTACCTCACTGAAAGCGATGGCACTTCTTTTGCCTGTATGGAAATGATGTTGAAATATTTACCTATTTGCTTTAGCAGCCTGGCAGTCTGGCTCCCTAGTGTCTGCTTCACATTTGCACAATATAAATCTATTTTTCCTGCATGATACGTCTTTAATAATCAAGACAATATGCAAATACTCTTTTTATATGTTATTTCACCTGTTCTTTCATAAACACAGTTATATGCTATCTTCCTCATATCCCTCTCTCACTGGCTCGCTTTTTTCACCCATCCACACGCACACACCCGCACGCACAGAGGCAAGCACGCTCACACAGAATTTACTCATCTGTCACATCTCCATTTTATAAAGTGCCTTTGCGCTTGTCCCTGAACCGTGACGGCAAGGTTTTGTTTCTTTTTTCTTTTTTGATTAAGAGTAATATGTAAATGACACCAGCTAAATTTAAAATCCTGGGGCCAGGAAGGAAGTGCCAATTGAAATAGATGCTTCAGTGGTTGTAGACAATCAGGGCCGGCACACAGAGAAGGAGAGAGTATGTGAGAGAGAGAGAGAGAGAGCGAGCGAGAGAGAGAGGTTGACGGGGACGTAGACTGTAACCAATATTTCTGCATATGTCTCCATTTTGTCAAGTCTCATTAGAGAGGCTGCGGCTGCCTGGTGTCACAAGAGCTGTCCAGAAATCATTCATCATCCCCCCCCCCCCTGCATCCCTCCGCCGCCCCTCCCTTGCCCCCTCCCCTCCATCCCGCCCCAGCACTAAGTAAATAACACCACTTATTTCAATATTATCATATTAATGTTAAAGTTCAGCTGTCACCTAATGGGAAGACTTAATCAGACATAGCATTTAAGAAATGTAGTGGCGTAGCGTGGCTGCCGGCTCAGGCCAGCTCAAATCAGGATTTATGAGCTTTTTGCCACGCGCTGCCATGCCCCTGCCTGCTGCCTTTCTGCATGACGGCTCTGAGTGCCTTTTTCCCCTCTCCTGGCTCTCTGAAAGCAAGCAAATTAAGCGCTCATTCTTTAAACCTACACTGCTATTCAATGTCATTTATAGTCGGGAGGAATGAGGAAACACACACACACATATTTCACTCTCTCACTGCAGACTTCCTAAATGACTGTGTATTTGATTAATACTGTGTTGTTTTTATTCCCATTGCTGTAATTTACCTGCATAGCAGAGCATCCATTTTCAAACCTGGTGTAATTCATACCATGTATTACCATGCGAAGGTGGTATTTTATGTGAAAACAAGGAATGGAGTGAACTCCACTCCACTGCTACTACAAACTCTGATGTTCTGGAAATTCCACACACACGCACAAACTCATTCACACACTCCAGAATTTGTTTGGTTTCGAGAGGCAGTGCTGTGCGACGAGGATAACATTACCGTTCCATGATAAAAAAAAGTTGTAAATATTGTTCTAAGATGGAGCCAGAGAGGGCCACGCAAGTCCACATGTTTACCACTTTGAAGAGGCATGTGTACATGTCTCCATACACTCGGGCTCCTCTTTTAATAGCATCCTAACCCAAAGCAAAGGAGCCATTAGTGCAACGTGGGCCTGCACGCATTCCTATTCCTCCACAAGGTTAAAGATAGTCAAGGAGATGTGACGTGTGCTGTCCTCCTCCTCCTCCTCCTCAGAGGCTGCCAGACTTCTGGTAGATTCTCTGTTTAGAACACTTACACTGCATCAAACAGGAAGCATGTTTCCCAAAAGGCTCAGGGTTTAATAAGGACACAACCCAAATACTTTGCACTAATAGTGTGGCCTGTAATCAAAGGCGTTAATGCCAGCAGGGGGAAAGCAGAGCTTCTGTCTTGCTCTTCTTCCTGCTCCTCTTCTCTGTCGAGGCTGTGTCGGGCTGTGTAAACCCCTCCTCCTCCTCCCCCCCCCCCCCCAGCTCACTGTAAATTATTCATTTGAGGATCGCAACTCCTGAGGGTTTTAATTATATTGTCATGGTCACAGTCATCCCATTAACTTTTAATGCTAATGCCTGCTTATAGAAATCATAATATCATTAAAGAGTAATCATATCAATTAAAACATTTGCCTTGATGGTTTAATGCCCAGTTGCTCAATTCAATCAGTGCTTCAAAGAAATCAGAGAGGACTGCGAAGAACAGAAATACTCTGTGGAACCTGATTAAATGTAATCTTGGACTACATATCTTGCAATGTCTTGGAATGATTTACATTGCCAGTGAGCAATGTAAATCAAGAGTTTTACCTCGCCTATTTCAACACATTTCAGTTGTCTAGCAGATGTCTGTCTTTTATAACATTGTCAAGTCATCATTCTTACCTGTATGTTTTTCCTAACATGGATTCATTCAGAGAACATTATTGCGAGATAGCAAAATGGCAGTGGTGTTGAACGTCTGCAGAGAGACTCATCCCAAAATTTTCAAAAGTCCACCAAATGAGAGCAAAGGCCTCTCCGAGAGAGTGAGAGAAATAGATATGGAGAGAGAGAGTGGCCACAGTGTGCTCAGTGCCCAGCTCCTCCACTCTGGGCGGTCAGCGGGGGATCGTGCCAAGCCAGAGCCTGATAGAGCATGCAGGTGGTCGAGTCTGTCGCCAACCCAGATCAAAAAGTCAAACCCCTGGGTGGGCCTCCCTTTGAAATGGGAATGGGCCAGAGATATCAGACAGAAAACATAAGCAAGCCCCGCACCGCAAAAGAGCTCCATATTCATGCTCTGGCTTACAGCAGCCAGGCCACAGTCTTCAGAGAAGCCCACAGCCCGACTGGACGCTGATTAAGAGGTGTGTGTGTGTGTGTGTGTGTGTGTGTGTGTGTGTGTGTGTGTGTAGGTCTACCCACCACCTTCATAGGTGGACATTAACATATCACAATTACTCTCTTACATTTGACTAAATTTACATTTACTTTGTTGTATGTAGATCTGTTCCTCGTGCTCCATTTTCGTTCCATGGCTTAATTCCAGTGGCGTTCAACTGAACATGGCTTTTAGAGCACCACTATGAACCACTTGTAGAGCACATACTACAGCATGTCCCAGACGTCTCCATAAATAAGTGAAATGAACACTTTTTAGCGTCATCCTCTACATGGTTGCCATTTCTTTGTAAACACACAGGGAGTCGTCTCTTCCAACTTCGGCTCTCAGTTTGGCAACAGTGTAGAGCATGATGTGCTCGCCATGTTTCTCGTTAAAGTCGATCGCAACCTTGCGACAGCTTCCCGATCCAGCCGTGAGAATGATTTCGATGCGTTCTTCTTTTGTCAAAGGCGTTCTTAAAGTCTATCTTAAAGTCTGTCGTATTCCCCTACAGTATGTATGGGGACTTTTGGGACACCCTGTATATGTAACAATGCCTAACTGTACTGTCAGGGTGAATATTGTTGCTCCTGCAGAATTTTATTTGCTTTAAAAACAGCATAGTGCCGCTGCTAATGTCTGCTCTGTCTGTGGCAGTATACATTATATGCTCATTGTATTAGTATGCATTCAAATCCAAATTTTTCCAGGTTAGTATGGATATTCAAATCCAGAATGTTCATACGAGTCAGTTTGATATTCATAAATGTAGACTTCGATCTCGTCTTTTATCATTAGCATTATCAGCATCACTGTTTGTTCTGAAATGTAAAGCTGAATTTGTGTAACAGCTTTTTCACTAGATATTTCCTGATTCTTACTGAAGTCATACTTTTGCTTACAGTAACTGGAGGAAGGCTTTCTGTAACACATTCTGTTGTGTTACATTTATGTACAATAAGAATATTTTGAATTTATTACGTATTATAAGTTTATATCTATTTAAAAAAAAAAACAAACATCTACTCATTATTTGAGATGGTCACACTGGAATCTAAAGATCATAAGCACAGATAGTTTTACCAGCTGTGTCTCACATTTGAACCTTAGAATCGATTGCACAAATAGTTTATTTGTTTGCTATGCCCGGGTGGTGTGGCTGGGGGACTGACTGTGGTGTTCAGGGTTCTCTCTGTCACCTTGCTCCACTCTGATGTCTCTCCCTCGCCTTATGTCTCAGTGCGGTGAGAATAATTGTAGTTAAGGAATTGATGACAGAATGGTAAGGTGGGTGGAGAAAGGCCTGTTTGAAAACTTGTGTGTGACTCTGTTCTTGTGTTTGCCAGTCCTATTAAACAGACATTTGCAAACAATGTCAAGAGAAAGAAGATCAAAGAGAGCACCCCAGAAAAAAGCGTCTTCTGTGGGGGAGCTCTGATGTCCTGAAGATCTCCAAATTTAGACTTCCACACTGTTGGCTTGCAGTCTCTCTCCCAGCCTGGAATATTAACTATCAGCTATGTAGGTCATATAATTAATGGGATTCAGGAGCAGCAGTGGGCTGTGTGGGGATGCAAATGGAGGGAGTCATGGGGGCCCTCTTGAAGTCTTGTTGTGAAGTGGAACAAAAAGATTTGATATTATTTCTAATTGGAGCTGAAAGATATAACAAATTATAGTTCAGCATGTTCTTTTCCTTCACACTTATTCTTTTTATTCTTTTATTTATTTGGTCCCCCCCCCCCATCTTTCTGAGAAGTGATGGGAAATATCTTATTACCAGACTAGAACCAAGGAAAGTATGAGTCTGAGTGGCAGGAGCGAAGCTTCTTTTCTTCCACATACCCACACAGAGACAGGGCTTGCTTTCTAACTATTTTTCAGAATTGTAAACGTATGTAGTATTTGATCTGGTCTTGTGTGTAGGCCAGCCATCAGCTGACCCATCACAAACTTCAGCTCTTTGTAAATGTTGTATGTAAATGTTGAGGTTAGAAAAATGGGGTATGTACACTGCAAAATAGGTTATGCAAAACCTGAAATTTGCAATATGCATTTTAGGAAAACCAGAAGTGGCATAATTGCACTGATGTTTATGGCAAAAGAAGAATGCGTTTGTGTAATGATTCTTTACACAGGTCACTTAAATACTGTGTATTATCACTTTGCTGGATTATTCTAATTGACATTTAAATTTTATTTTACGTGTATTTATTCAGCATAAGCGTTTATCTGAAAGGAAGCTACTATAAAGTTAATACATCTAGCTCTACAAGTGCTACAGAACTAAGCTAATTCAGCGTTTTTGGGCTTTGCACTCTAAGAGTAGAGGCGTGATGCAAGGGAGTTGTTGCGTTCTTGTGTTTTATTCATATGAGGAGTCAAACAAGCCAAAGAGCAGAGTTTGTTTATGCAATCATGCAAATAAAAAATTACTTTTTTTAAAAAAATGACATTTATTCAACTCCTGAACTTCTACAGTTCCTCAGCTGCTTCACTCAAGTTCATAATTGTTCTCAACCAGATACCATGTGCTGCTTTCTGTCTAATGTGACTGTGTAAGCTGAGGAACTATGCTAAGGATCTTTCAAAACGATGACTTTTAAAATATAAATAAATAAATAAATCAGGGCCATATTGGTTATAATTCACAGTAATAGACACTTAAAATATGTTCTCAGATTTATTTAGGAGTTTGGGGCTTTCTTACATTGCAGAAAGATCAAAAAAAAAAAAAGTTGTTGGACATGCTATCAGAATGTACTACGAAGCTGGGATGCTGATTTTGAGAAAAATCAGGCTACTGGAGCAAACCACTGATGATGGAAGAAAAAACTAATACCTCTTATTACTTAGAACCTCTTATTCGTATCTTTCTGTTTAATAATAATGTGTTTGGATTCGGTTACATCCTTGGTCTACATTTATTCAGCATGGCTGATATGATTCTTCCAGCCTTTTATGAGCTTAATAAACAGTCATAATGGAGAATTCAGAGTGACACGAGTCACAGCATTAAGGTGTTTTATGCGCCTCCATCATGGTGAAGCTGTATAGCTTGTAAGGGCTTACAGCAGCGCTTTTCGGTTTGTCGCTGTTTCTTCTTGTAGTTACGGCTACCAAAAGCAGCAGAACAACAATCTGTAATCAAATATCTATTCTGTGGACAAATGTAAAGTAGTCATTTGTGGCCATGGTGTGTGTGTGTGTGTGTGTGTGTGTGTGTGTGTGTGTGTGTGTGTGTGTGTGTGTGTGTGTGTGAGAGAGAGAGAGAGAGAGAGCGCGAGCGAGCGAGCAGGTGCATCTCCAGTTTCTCATGTGCTCTGAGACTGGCCAGGCATTTTATACTGTGGGGTGTTTAGTACTCTTTTGGAATGCGGCCTGTCAGGTTTATTTTAGACAGTAGAAATGTAGAGCATCTCGAGTCTCACATCATTTCACTCATAGCGTCTGAAGCTGACATACGCCACCAGTCGGCTGCGTCCAAACAAGCTGTGCCCACTTCGCCTTTGACCTTTGTCAGACTCTGTTGGTTCTGTTCATAGAAATCCAGAGGTTGTTAGAAACATTTTGCAAAAGCTTTCCTAAAGTACTTAAATACAGAGTTCAAGTACGTGTACTTGACTTGAGATTTTCTGTCATTTAAGACTTTTACGTACAACAATTAAAAAGAAAATGCTTGGTCAGACAGCAAAATTAAAAAAAAAAACATGAATATGTATTAAAAAACAAATGAATATCTCTCACTAAAATATATATGTATATATCATTAGTTACACTGTGCGTTTATTTAATGTATTTGTATCACTTTAGCTAGACTAGCAGACTAATTTTCTATATTCTGATGTTAAATTGCAGAGCTCCTATGCCAAATATGTCAAATGTGACAGGTGTGGTAATGCAATATAATCCGAGTAAACGTCACTGGCTGTCGTGGCAGTGTAATATCATATATAGCCGATAAAACCATTATGTCGGACAAGTTTACATCAAAGCTGTTATCAAGCTAGTTAACATTTAAGTGGTTAGGCACATAGTAGTTGTTCGTAAATGTTTGCACAGACCTTGGTCGCTTGGCTGAAGTTGCACTTATTTATGGTCAATAAGCAAAATCAGTGTGTTGCTTGAGGTGCAGGCTTTTCTTTCATTTGTGATTCTTTATTGTACTTTGGATACATTTACTTCTTATACTTCAGCTTTTAGCATTTTTAATTGCTTTTAGTCTTTTTCTCGAGCAGAAGTTTGTCTATGTTTACCATCACTGCATGTGTACCACATCATAGACAGAATACAGTACAGTGAGATTTATAAAGAACCAGAGATACCCAGTAGTGTATCTTGTCCACGTTAGATAATAAAGGCATTGTCAAACCTGTAGATCTGTGCTTTTGTTCAGAAATGTTTTTTTCAGACCAAATTACAATGAGGCATTTTACCTTTGGTCCAAGTTAAACCGCTATTCATGTTGCGAGCCATTAGCAAAGCAAACCCTTTTTTTTTTTTTTTTTTCTTTTTTTTTTTAAAAATGTAACAAAGTTCCCATCACGCATTGCTATACAGGTTGGTCCATTGGGTCGGATTGCTTTCTTCCCACAAGCGAACCACTCTAGAGTTTCTTTACATTCCGAGACATGAACAAGGTAGTCTCGGCCCGATTGTTTTGGTGCGGATCCGAGCGTAATCGCCGTGTTCATGTATGTGTAAATGAACCGAACCAAGGGGGAAAAAACGCACCAGGTTTTGAAACAAACGAGCCAGTCTTGTTTAAGGTTGTTCCATAGTTTATGTATACATATTGTCTATACTATGCATGTGAGAACTGTACACCTTTATGCATTTCTTAGGGTGTGTGCGTGCGTGTGTGCTTGTGTGTGTGTGCTTGTGTGTGTGTGTGTGTGTGTGTGTGTGTGTGTGTGTGTGTGTGTGTGTGTGGCAGGCTGATGGGTTGTTGACAGACCTCTGGATGAGCCCCTGTAGCATGCACGCCTCAGCCTCATTACCTGCTGCTGAGAGCCACACAGATAATGGTGACACCTAAACTCTGTGTGTCTTTCCTTCTCCTATTAGTGTGTGCTGAGCGCTAGCTTTGGAGAAAGCTCACACACACAGCAGCAGCACAAACAAGCCTACGCTTCAGAGGAAGCCGGTTCTGCCAAGGAGAAGTGCTATGCTTTTAGATTAGGAATGCATTAGTTTGAAGGAACGGACTAACTCTGTGCTGACATAACTCTCCTCAGCTCTATTACACTTAGTAATATTAATACCACTGCCTCCATTTGAGTTAAAACTTCTGATTAAAGGCTATAAATTAAACAGTAGGGATCACCCATCCTTTGCATAATATTACATTCTAGCTTGTTGACTTTACTTACTTGTTCAGAAGGTGGTGTTTGTCGAGGGGAGAAAAGGTCTCATCCTGTCACTATCCCTTTTTCCTGTTTTTAATTCAGCGGGGTCAGTGCGCGTGTGACACTGAGGTGGTGGTAGTCGTCCTTGTCTCGTCTGTCCTGGTGAAGGTGTTTCTCAGTGCTTTCACATCACTGACTGTGTAGCTCTTGAAGTGACTGCCGTGTCACACCAAGGGCAGCGTGGTGTTTGATCTGGAGTCGGGCAGCTGTCGCCATACAGGACTCCTGTATGATTCCCCAGCAGGAGCAGTGAGAAAGGGGAACGGAGCTCAACTTTTGATTGACAACATGGTAGGATCTCTTCACAACTAGTACGAATGTGTGCTTCTGTAGTGTCTGCTGCTGTTAATCCACTGAGCAAAGCAATGACTGGAATTGCATGAGGTAAATCAATTCTTGGATATGAGAGTAGCTTAAAAACACTGTGACGGGGGAAAACAAAAAACTTCTGACATACACAAGCAGTGATCACATTCTGTCTGGTCTACTAAAACTAAAAAAAACTGGCAAAGGCAGTGATAATGCTCTTGTTAGAATGACTGGACACAAATAAGTCCTGCAAGCCTGAAGAAGAATCTGTATACAATGTGATACAGGCCAAGTATGCAGAAATGACATCTCTTTTTGCCTGAATTTGTTTGTTCGGTTTACAGGTGAATTTGTCTTCTCTTGCATAAAAAAAAAATTCTCACAAAATGTAATGGTATGTTTAAAGCGCTGAGTCTTTGTGTGGTGTGTGATAACCCATTCAGAGAAAGAGTGAGCTTGGGCATCTGTCAAGAAGGGAAATAATGAGGTGACGACATGGAGCATCTATTCTCTTGCTTGGGTTTTCTCTTGCTTTTGTTTTATTAATTTTTTTCTCCTGTTTCTTCTCTGATCGATCGATCCCATTAACAGACAATTTAAATAGATAATGCAGACTTCTAGGACTTCTGAAGCAATTAGTACCGATCATGCTGTTCTTCCCTGACTGTCAGTAATTTCAGTGCGCCATTGTGTGCTGATTGGCCTGGTCTGTGTTGCCCTGTACACAATGTCATTGTCACAGTCCCGCATCTGAAGAGAGAGAAGCCATTTTTCCTTTTATTGCCACCAAGGCCTGCCATCTCTCCACTACATTCCCACTGTGGTAAGTCCTCTTACTCTCACCTGTGGTCCCTCTATGGTCTAAAATACACTTAGGAGATACAACGTGTCACGTTGCACTTTAGTGTCATGCTAGAACACCTGAAAATGCCCTCCTCATCACAGTGTCCTAATCAATGTGTCCTGTATAGTATATAACAAAGAGCATGAATACGATGGATATCATTAGATGCATATCATTAAATGCATTGCATGTGCAAAGGTCTGTGATGTCTGCCTGGTTTAAGCAGATCATTGATCTGCCTCCGTTTACTTTTTTTCGAATTCATGAAATGGTTTTCGTACAAACCCGCAGGCTTTACATGAAGTGAAACTTTAATCTCTTCACCATGCATGTCTTTGTTTCCACTGACACGTACCTCCACAAATGTAGAAAACAAGACTGCATTTCTGTTCAGGCATGTGTGTGCATACATGCATGTGTGTTTGCTTTTCACATGCTCTTGTCTCTTGTGCAGCGGGTAGAATGAAAGACTCCCTAAATCACAGCAGACAGGACGATATAAGCTGGAGAAGAAGCTGGATAACTGGAGAGACGAGTAGCATGGCAGTCATTTTGGGTGGAGGCTGCTGTAGATGTTTGCTACAGAGTGACCCTATTACGTGACTTCCCGAGTGAAGTCGATAAGCCTGCGCGTTTTGAACACAGTCGGTGATTTGGAGTGCACAGTAGCCACATAGAGGCATTCCTAAATGCCATTTCACTCCAGGCATTCTCTCTCACGCGCAAGGTGTGACGATCTCCACAATTAACTTACGGAGACAGGGATAGACAGTGCAGTAATTATTTTTTATTTATTTATTTATCTATTTATTTATTTTATTACTGTATCTGTTATTGGTTTTAAGCACTGAAGTCAAACGTCTTGTTAGACTTCTAAAAATCTGATTAGTTGTAGAATGCACAACTGTATGCTACTGTACCGATGTCAGTACCAAGGCCTGCAGGGTTTGAGATTGAGCGTTTGACTTTTTATCACCAGTCACCTGTGTAGCTACCATTTTATAAGTAAACCTGAAACAGGAAAGCGACCAAAAACAGCATGAAGAAAAGTGTCAAAATGGCCTCCACATACCACTGACTTGAGTTTATGGCAACAACATAAACTCATAAAGCCTAGACACATGCAACACTGTCAGCACTGTGAAGTTTGAATGTTTCTGAAGAAACAGACTTGCCATTAGCCAGTGTCAAATTTTTAAAAACAGTATTTGTTCATTCAAAAACTGAATTATATAACTTAACCTAACTTAACCTAATGGTGAATATTCTGTATTGTTAGCTCTGCTGTTATCCTTACACGTCATGGTAGTTTGAGGGTACACAAAACTGCCAGTGTCTCCCAGGCGGAGATTGAGATTGACACCTGGGCTTAGAGTGTCATAGTCAGTTTATGAGGAGTCAGGTGTGTGTTTTGATCATAAATCACTCAGAACAGTGTAGCGCTCTCTTACCTGACACAGCCTGCTCAACACTGCTTCTGCAGGTGATAAATGTGCAGTCAGAGTGACATGTTCACCCTCACCATCCTTTACAGGTACAGGTACGGCTGGCCTTTTGTGGTGTGAATCCTACTGCATCTGATGATTTTGGTAAAGGTTAATTGAAGCTGTATGTTTAGAAAGCCAAAACAGCCCCAACCTTCAGTTTCATCCAAAGGCATACTTCCAAGAAACCATGCAAACTCACTACCTGACAAAATGTTAATATAGGAAGGGGAGCTTTCTGAATTAACAGGCAAGTACAAACACTCCCTTGTCCTGATTGGCTGGATGTTGGAGATCCACATTTTTCCTCTCTCCTTCATAGAGCTTGGAGACTGGAGCTTCCGCCTTCAGAGTGTGTATTGGATTGGATCGTGTCGAGTCTGCATTAAGTTTCCTCTGAGCTTGCCCACTTAGTTTCAGCATTATTAGACTTTCCTTGTTTGAGTGAGTATGAAAGGATATGAGGTAGGACTTGGTAATGGTTTCACAGCTCTCTAACTGGGTCTCCAAATGGAGCAGATGAGTCAAAGTAAGAGTGAGAAAACAGAAATGCTGACTCCCCCCTCACTTTCTTCCAATTACAACCACACAGCTGCTACTTATCCCCCTTTATTGTTTGTCTTTAAATTAACCACTGACTTGATAGAATGCTCAATGTCAGATGACAGGCTTTCTTTGTGCGCAACCACATGCTGAAGGCCCTGAGGCAAATGAAGCCTTTATAGCCCACCTCATATGCTCGTTAAGGCTGCTGTTGTACTTTTGTTCTCAATATTTCACTGACAGTGGATAACATTCGCAAGTTATCTTTTGTCTTTGCCAGAAACCAAAGCAAGGTTGTGCTGGTTGTCTAAATGTGAGTATTGGCCGAAACTAATTATAGGGCATGTCCTCAAACTCCCCAGTGGACAGACTGTAACAATGTGCTTTATCTGATTGGGCCCAAGCTATAGCTGATATCAACTACAGGAAACCTTTGTCTTTCCTATGGTTTGGAGTTTTTTTTTTTTTGTAATATATAGCATTTTTCCAGTTGCACTGTGAAGACATGGTCCATGACAAATACAAGAACTATATATTTGTAAGTGGAAGGTTAAAGAGCATATTATGCTTAATTGTGATTATGGTTTACCGGTATAAATAAATTGGACGTTTCTGTATAAAAAAAAAAAAAATTTAAAAAAAAGGAAAGGTACTGCATGTTTATAGGTATGAGAGACACAGATCAACAGAGACCAAGAGTCCAAGCTGGGGCAGGGTTCTAAGGGATGTCTCTTTCAGTGCCGAGTTTGTGCCTCTCATTGGATGTTTTGTTGAGCTGTAAATTGCCTGAGCCTGACCGAACATAAATATGTCCCCCATTTAAGAAAAAGACTATTGAATTATGGAGACGTTGTCTACTTAAACATTAATTCAAGAAGCTACGCGCACACACATAGCTTTGTTTCTCTTCAGCCCCTTAGGAAATTAAACTTTTTTCACACTTTCCTCAACTTCTTGCAAAAGGTTTTAATTTGAATAATTGAGCATTCTGGGTGATGCTTGCACTGATTGAAGGAAGTCTGCAGACATGACACTTTGCTCAGCAGTTTGAACCTGAGCACTATGTGACCCAGAGCATGTGTCTATGTGGAATGTGCTGATCCTGAGTCAGTAGTAATTAGAGGCCCAGGGCATTGGCGCAGCCTAATGACAGGTCTGTGGCCTGTTTTGGCTTTTGTTTGTTTGGAGTGTAGCACTCCACTGCAGGGTTTCTTCCCAGCTGGCACTGCCTGCTGGCCCTTGGCCGCCTGTCTGGGTTGGCGAGGCGGCTGGTCCAGGCGCTACAGCAGGCTCGATGCCAGCTGGAGCCCAATCTTCAGTCTTTTCCACTCCCCACCTCTCCTCCCTGAACCGCCTGCACCCTGGAAAACGTTCTGGCTGCTGGCGACGATTGCATTTGTTAGCACCTCCAGGGTCAACAGCACCCTGTCACTACCTGTCTAACTCCTACAGCAGTGCCAGCTCCCAAAATGAAGCACCTTCCTTTTTTGCTGCACCTTTCTCCTGCTTTATTAAGTGATCCATCCCTCGAGCAGAGATGGGTTTTCCGCATTAAAGACTTTTATGTTTTTGTACATTGCCATGATATTTGATTGACTCATATGAGTAGTTGTTACAGTTATGAAAGGCTTTTTTTTGTTTGTTTTGTTTTATTTTTTTAACTCTTAAACTTTTTTTTTTGTTACACTCTTATGAGGATATGAAAAACAAAATGCAGATGCTATGCTGGTCACAGCAGTCTCTCCTTTCCTGGAGTGGTATTTTGATGATTCATCTTTCTTACAAACATTGGCAATTTGAGAGCATATAAACAGCTTTTGTTCTCTGGCTGAACCGATTTAGTTTAACCGAGTTATCACTTACAATGGGCTGTGAAATAGTGTTCTGGAGTTCATGTGCCATGTTCCTAGTCACTCCAGGAGCTAAGGTCATGGAGGCTACTCTATTCTCTCTCTTACCGTCTAAACTTAGGGTAATTACCTGGATGTGGCTTCCAGCGCACGCACGCGCACACACACACACACACACACACACACCACACACACACACACCCCCTTCACTCACACATCCCTTATTTACTCTATAATTAAATAAAGGTCCTACCATACCTCACACATATTTGAGTGATGTGTGAATTAACGTAAAGCTCTACATATTTGTGTTTGTGTGTTCGACTGGATCAACCAATTGAGCCAAAATTCAGGCTGTATTTAGCTACATAATGCACAGCTCAATAAAAAAAAACTCAAGGTGCTGTTGGGTGTGTCTTTAACAGCTGAGTTGAATGCCTAATGCCAGGTGACTAGCTCTCTTGGCGCGTGTGGGTGAATTCTCATAAAGCAGCGGGAGTGCAGAACGCTCTGTTTGTTCACACGGCAACGGCAAAGTTGAAAATGAACATCAACCCAAATCCCCACGTTCAGATCCAGCAGTTTCTTCTGACCGGGTCAGTGCATTTGTGTACTTCTTTGTTTGTTTGGATTGAGCGGCGCTTCCTGTCTGTTCGCCAGGCCTCAGGAAGAGTCAGCAGTGATGGCGCCGAAGCTAACATTGTCAAGATGTTAGGAGGAGGTTGTGAGAGCATTGGCATGTTGGCCTGGCAGACCTATGTCACTCTCCAGCCTGTTTGCTTAATGAGTTCAAATCCCTACACCTCAGCTGACCTGAGTACATATCTGTCTATCACACACATGTGAGTGTGAGCTCACTGGAGCCAGACACAGTTTGGTATTGGCTGGGCAATGCCAGAGGATGGCTGTTTCCCCCCAGATAAGCAGACACTGAGAGACTCTATGACTCCCTGTTAAAACTCTCGGACTATCATGGTCTTTATTTAATAAGGCATGGATGCCTAGCGCCCTGTCTAAAAACTGCCCTGTGGTCAAGCATTTCAGAACAGCCTTCGCATAAACCATTTTAAACACTGCTTTCCTTTCACAAATCTTTAATTATAGGTTTTGGGAGCGCACGAGGCTCCGAGTAAATGCAAGGCACCCCAAGAACAAATAAAGCATAATGTCAATATCCAAAAGCTGAGAAATTTTTTTGCTAAAATGGGATGCATTTAAAGTTCTGTTTAGACAGATAAATTCTTCGAAGAATCTTTGTGTAATAAATTGTAATACGACCACACTTGTTCTCAAACCATAGGGCCTCTGAGACCCCTCAACATCGTAATAAATAAAAAAAAACAATGGAAAATATACATCCTTTTCATTAATAAAGTATTATCTCTTCTCAAGTCTGGCTAAACTGTTAATATGTTACAGACTCTGTCTCTGGATGTAGTGTTTAGACAACAGGGGTAGCATTGTATCCTAAATTTAATAAGTCACTCGGTGCGGTATTCGGATGCTGCATTTACCTGCTCAGATGCCGCCCTGTGGCAATGACCACGGCTCTCGTTCAGAGGCACTGACTCCACTTACATGCATAAATCTCTCCATCTCTCAGCCACTTAAGAACTCCATGTGTGCAAAAAGGGGAATGTGGCCCCTCTATTCTCCAGCTTTGGCACTATAGCAGAAGTGTCATGCTTTCTCTGCTTCAGGAGTTCTATTCAGTTGTAGCATCTCCTATACTTTTTTTTTATTGACTCGTTTTCCTGCTTTGGGCTTTGTTTGTTTTGTTTAGTTATGGCTCCTTGTGGAGCTTCTGCCGCCAGGGCCAGTGTCTCCCCAGGCCTGAATAGGCTTCATCTGGCAGTGCTAGGATGCAAGGCAGATCTGGGTTGGAGCTCTGAGGTTGGTTGTGTTCTCATCATCTCAACGAGTTCTTTGTTCTGACCCTTCCTCTCAGACTGACACAAAGGGGATAGTGAAGGCAAGGCCAGCGCAAGCCGAGCCACGGAGAGAGAGACACCCCACCACCCCCAACCCCCCGACCACCATATAATGCCAGAAGACGCGTACCATTGTTTTTGTTTGTTTCCCCACGGTTCTGATTTATGAGCCTGTCTTGTTTTATTATTTAGAAGAATGAGTCATTTATCCCCCTCCAAACCCCCTGTGCACCTTTTTTCAGCCTGGGTTTTAATTGTGTGTGTATATATAGTTTATTGTTAGCATTCTAATGTGTAACCTAATACATGTGATGTTTAAGTCAAAATAATATCACAAAGCTGGTAGTTCTTAGCCTTAGTTCTTGGTATGGTTGATCATTGGTATGGTCTGACATTCTCAGTTGTTTGATATTCACTTCAGTCCAGTGCTCAAACCCATCAAATTGTCACCGTTTTCCTCTATATTGGCTCAGGCAACACCAAATTCTTTACAGTAGAGCATAACAGCATCATTAGCCCATGCTGATGACAGGAACCTGTGGAGAAGTTTTTGCTGACCTGCAGAGTCATTAGTGTTTACACGAGGCCGCAGGGCAAACTAACGAGTGAACGTTCTGCTGTTCCAGTTGACTGCTGTTGGTGATTGGCCAGAGAAGCAGTTCAGGACTCTGAAGTATTTTATACTAGTATTAAAAACGGTAAGATATGTCTGATCTTTTGCTTTTTGCCTGCGCTAAAGACTGAATAACCCAGCTGTCAATGGTTTAAGCCAGAAAGGACTGAGAGTCAAAACAGTTTTCAGACTCTTATTCTGACCTGGTAATTAAACATCAGAAATCTTGTTTGAAGGCTTGGTGGTATGATCATTGTTAAATATTTTAATTAAATTACTCTTTTTTTCTCTCTCTCTCTCTCTCTCTCTTTTATTCTATTTATTTATTTTTTTTTATATAAATACTCTTAATATGGTGCAATATCCAGAATCTGAGTATCCTTAAAGCATAGATTGCACTGCCAAAGTGCTTCCCAGCTGATGTGGACTTGGAAGTGCTTGGAAGGCAGTGGGTGCCTTTTTAGCTAGCCAAGTGAATGATTGAGTATTGAGCTGTAACCCAGCAAGCAAGTCTGGAGTATTTCCTTTCCATGCTGCTGAATAAAATGTTTTCCCCACCTTTCTTAACGGTAAATGCTAACATCCAGGGTCAAATCAATGGCCTTTCCCTTTGATGTGCCTAAATGCATTATAACGGCCACATTTTAATTGGTCAGGAGAGGCGCAGATCAATACATGGTATAATTGGCTGACATAGGATGGGTGTGAGACTTTATTATCATTAATATTTAGACATGATGTGGGAGGACCTGACTAAGGTTACATGTACATCGGCAGCAAGCTCCTTTGATCTGGCAGATAAGTAGATCGATCTTAACAAGAACAAGTCGGAGAGAAGGGAGACTGGACGCCCCCGATTTTTATTGGATTTCAAGGGAAGTTTTGGGTTGAGGCGTGAGAGCCATTCTGTTTCTGTTCTGATTCTGACATGACTAGGAATCGCTGTCCTCATCAGCAGCAGTTAGATAATATTTGTTGAACGCTATTTCAATTGATATCGTGGAATGCGGTCCATCATCAGATGTGAAATAGACGTACAGCATCACTCATGGCTTGTATTTAGTGGATCATTGCCTAACATCACTTTCAGTACACCCCTCAGATTCAGGTCATACTTTATTCAGGTCAGACTTATGTACATTCTGCTGCCTGCACATGCCATTGTCAGGTAAATGGATTAGGGCTGTTATGAATACTCGATAATAATTAATAACTCGATCATTAAAAAAAATCCTTGCGGAAAATGTCATGTAATCGAACATTCGGCAAATGACACCGGTCTGAGAAACCAACAGAGTGAATATGTTTAAACTGAGATGATTACAGAATGTTTTTCATCTGTTTCTGTTGTGAGCTGTTTTAAGGTTTTTTAATGTACTACACTTTCAGAAAGCACTTTTTGAGCACACGTTTGTTTATAGTAGATGAAAAGTATTGGATGGAAAATTCTTTTGTTTACACTTTATTGTTTAGCATTTTATTGTTTACACTTCAGATGTACTTTAGATATCAAAGTATTACTCTGATTTAAACAATACTAATCTGAATCGGATTAAACCTGCAGAAAAAATGTCTCAACGTCTCAAACCTTTTCTGTATACACAAACAGAGACACCTCCCCACCAACCAATCAGCTTTCGCCCGATGCATAGCCCCGAAACGTGTAGCTAACGTGTAGCTTTTCAGGACATAATGAGGAATCGGGCCACACCTGGCCATGAAACTGCTTATCAGATCAGTCAATTGTTCAATTACTTTTGCGCGGGAATAACGGAGGGATTATGTAATAACGGCTCAGGTGGTAGAGCGGGTTCTCCACTAATCGTAGGGTTGGCGGTTCGATTCCCGGCCCACGTGACGCCACATGCCGAAGTGTCCTTGGGCAAGACACTGAACCCCAAGTTGCTACTGATGAAAAGTTAGCGCCTTGCATGGCAGCTCTGCTACCATTGGTGTTTGAGTGTGTGTGTGAATGGGTGAATGAGACACATTGTAAAGCGCTTTGGATTAAAGCGCTATATAAGTGCAGACCATTTACCATGATAAAAAAAAAATGTCTATAATTCCTAAATGGTTAATGCGATGTTTTTGTTAAACCGTTTGAATTAAAGCTGAAACACGTCATTCAAATCTGGATTGCTTCATTTCAAATCCATTGTGGTAGTGTACAGAGGCAAAACTACAAAATTGTGCCACTGTCCAAATACTTAAAGACTCGACTGTATGCTGTATGAGCTCAACTACTCAATTATTAATCGAAGGAAATGGCCAACTAAATTGATTATCAAAATAATCATTAGAAACAGCCCTAAAATGGATGCGCGCGCACACCTACATCTTCAATATATATATTCCTTTTCCTATAGAGAAGAAATAAACCAGCAAACTGCGGTATTTCTCATGCAGATTGCACCCTCTGTCTCTAGTGCTGGGGTTGTACATAAAAGCATAATGAAAGGAACTAAATGGATTCCACGCCGGCTCCTGTTTTATCTCCCTTTATGCCAACCTGACACGAGTCGGCCCTGTCTTTGAAACGGCCTCTGAGACTGTCAGAGCTGACTCCCAACTGACACACAGGAAGAAAGAGAGGCTGAAGAGCGTGTCAGAGGAACGTTTGATCGTAGCCGGGAAACAAGCTGTCAATAGCAGCTGAGATTAACCTAGCTCACTAAACATATATCCACATGTGCCATTCAGGAGCGATACATCATCCTTCCTCCACTTAAAGAGCATTATTTATCAATATGAAATTTTTAACATTTCTTTCTCAGTACTGCTCTGGTACCTTCACCTCTGTCCTGATGCCTGATCTACAGGAACCATGATGTTGGTACGCAGGTGTCTAGATGAAGGATGGATGAAGGAACACGGCAGACCACACCTGTCAAACCTGTAGCCAGGCTATCTGCTTTATATATATATATATATATATATATATATATATATATATATATATATATATATATATATATATATATATATATATATAAAAAATAGCGAGAGAGAGAGATAAAACATAGAGTTATGCTTTCTTTCATGAATGTTTGAGTGTCAAGCTTTTAGTGTAATGGATATTGAGCGCATTTCAGTATCGGTACTATATCTTTTAAGTAGTTCTCTGATTGTTACTGCTATTCAAAAAAATCTTAAATCAGTTGTTGGATACATTGGTAGGTGAGCGATTCAGAGTGACCACTGGAGTGTAGGTGTAAGAGTAAGAAGAAAGAGCGTAGGTGTTTTCCCCACACAGATCAGTAATACCTTATTGTATGAAAAGATAAAGAGAGGAGCATACGAAGATAACGCATAGCCTAATGAATAACCCTAACTGACCTTGAGTCCTGGTGGTCGTGCGGATGCACAGACAGTTTATTCATGTAATTGTACTCTCAGATGTTGCTTTGCTTATTGTTTGTGTGAGTTTGTGTGTGTTTATGCGTGCGTGAACGTATATGTGGTAAAGCATGATCAGGAGAAGATGAGCGTCCTCACGCAGCCCCAGCTCCATCTGTTCCTCTGTTTTAATTATTGTGGTAGTGAAGACGGAAAGAGCCAAGCGATTGTACTCATCCTTTCTACACACAGATCCGTAACATAAAAAGAGCACCAGCAGAAGCTTCCAGAATTTTCTTTTTTTTTTGCCGTGTAAATAATCTTATTTCTTTGTGCTCCCTGCTAATGAATGTCATTTACTTTTTTTTTAAAACGGCATTAATTAATTCCTAGCGACCTCCAATTCCCCCAACAGGGAATATGTCTCAATTAGGAAGAGGATGCCTGTTAATATTTGTGTTTTAAATTGCGTATATGTGCATATGTGTACATATGCTTCACTGACATGGAAAATAACCTTGCAATTAATTATGCTCCTAATTTAAACGTTTTAATGAAACATTCGAAGCGCTCCTTTCTAAGGCACATTGTGAATTGCTGGCTTCTGAAATCTCAAGAAAGATACTCCTGTCTTGTGAACAGGGAAGAGGTGCAAATAAATCTTTCTTTGCCTTTTCTAAAGCCAGAATAACAAACAAGGGCCTCAAATTAGATTTCCCAAAACACAACATTCCCTCTCATTAAGCGGGTTGCTGTGGCCAGGAGCTGAAATAGCAGAGCCAGAGCTGAGTGTGCCATACTCCCCTCAGCTGCCATCTTAACTACAGTCTTTAACTAAATGAGCAGTTGGACATTCAGGCCAAGATATGCAGCTCCAGCTCCTCCTATGATCATTTTTTCATTCCTCACGCAACAATTTTAAAAAAAAATTTTTTTGCTCATGAAATTTTTCTTGTTTTGTTTTTGATGTAAAGGCATCTTGTCTTCCAGTCAATTTTTTGTACTTACTCTGTGTCTGCGCAAGTGTGAATGTGTGATGAGTTGTTGCACTCAACCCATACAAAACAGTGCAGGAAGATGAAGATGATTCCTGTAGATGCTGTGTGTGTGTGTGTGTGTGTGTGTGTGTGAGAGAGAGAGAGAGAGACACACACATCCTATCCCAGAGTTCTCAGAGCTTTAATTTGGCTCCAGGCCTGGACCCAAGGTTTATGCTTTACTATCTCAGGAAAGATGTCGTCTAAAGCAGTATTTCAGAAACTAGTCCTAAGGAAGCCCAAACTCACATAATGCAGAAAAAAAGCGGCTGGGAGTTGCTTTTATTGGTTAGTTATACAAATAAAGCCAGTGTTTGTGTCGATGAGTGCTGGCCATCGGTGACTAAGATTTGCAGATGACCTCACGTCGTCTAGGCTTGTATTCAACTTGTTACAGACAGCCTCTGTTGTGTAGACAGAGAAAAAGGAATAATAGTAAACAATGACAGCAATATTTTGAGCCCTTTTTAGATGTCAACCCATCTGCAATGTCTTGCCACAAATGACTCAACACAACAGTATACAGCTTAGCTACAAAACCTTGAGAGACATGGTGAATGAGAGAACTAAAAAGGGAAAAGCTAGCAGCTAGTTCTAGCAACATCACTGAAATTGCTCAAAAAACATCAGCAGAGAATTCAATAACACGTGCACACATACACGAAACACGCGCCACGGGAACAGTTAAACTGGGACTTCTGGATATGCAAATGAGCACCAGCACCATACATGGAACTAACATCCTCCACCACCACACTATGAAAAATACAAGCAAATGACTTGAAATCTGCTGCCTATGTTATCCACGTTTCATATATACAGCCCAGACACTTTAAAAGCATGTCAGTTAATGCATTTAAAAAAAAAAAAAAAAAAACAATGGTAAGGCATAGAACCTTGCTAATGATCTCCAAATGTGTAGTTTACTCTGCATATATAACTTTGGGAAAGATATCAATAGCTGGTTTTGTTAAGTTTTAAAGGTTTTTGTGTAAAATCTTGGCAATGTTGCTAGCCCATTTAAAAAAATTTTTTTTTTAAAAACTGCAGTGTTTGCTGCAGCGATATTAAGTATGCATTAAACTGTGATATTGTAGAAAATGTGAATTTAAAGAAAACATTCTGTTCTATTACTTTGTTTATATTGACTAGATAACAGCTATGAGGGTTAAAGTATTGAGCGCAGATTTCTGAAAAAGTAAGCCAGGAGACATTGCAATCATATACAGTGTTTGTTTTTAAACTAAACATGCTGCTTGTAAGTTCTGGAACTATATACAGTCATGTGAAAAAATAAGTACACCCCATGGAAATTGTTGGCTTTTTTTTATTATTATTATTTGAACAAGCAAAGATTTGATCCTCTTACTAAAGTTGATACAGTCTATAAAATGACGCATAAAATTGACATTTTGTAGTAATTTTCACAATTTATATGAGCAAAAACCAATCGGTCACATGGAAAAAGTAAGCATACCCCTACATTTATCACACCTTCAAATCCATTAAATTAGAATCAGGTGTTCAAGATTGGGTGCCAGTGATTAGAACCTGCTTAGGGAGTGCAGGTGGAACCTGTCTTATTTATACCCCTCTCATATTTATTGTCTGGTGTTCCCTTTGCTATTTTGTGGTGTCATCATGCCAAGATCTAAAGAGTTCTGTAAGACCTTCAGAAAAAAGGTTGTGGATGTCAATGACTCTGGCAAGGGATTTAAAAAGATCTCCAAATTATTTGAAATACATCATTCCACTGTAACGTAAATAATCTACAAGTGGTGCAGATTTAAATAAAATTGCCAATTAGTCCAGGACTGGCCGTCCCAGCAAATTCCCTGCAGACCATCTGATGCATAAAGAAATCTCCAAGAACCCCAAAATTTCATCACAGGATCTGGTAGTAAGTCTTGCAACTGTTGATGTCGAAGTGCATGCTTCTACAATCAGAAAGAGATTGCATAAATTTGACCTGCATGGGAGGCGCTTTAGGAAAACGCTTATGCTGTCTAAAATGAACATTAGAACAAGACTACAGTTTGCCAATGAGCGTATAGGCAAAGACCAGGCCTTTTGGAATAATGGGATCTGGGCAGAATCAAAGATAGAGTTGTTTGGCCACAGTAACAGCAGACATGTTTTGGTGGTCCAGACCATAGACAGCTTTTCACGAAAACCCCCTCATACCAACTGTGAAGCACGATGGTCAAAATGTTATGGTTTGGGGTTGCTTTGCTGCCTAAGGGACTTTACAGCTTGCATTCAACTGTGAATTCTGCATCATATCAAAGAGTGCTTGAAGATAACGTGAGGCCATCTGTCCGAAAGTTGAAGTTGAACTGAAAGTGGAACTTTCAATAGGATAATGATCCTAAGCACACTAGCAAATCCACCACGGAATGGCTCAAAAAGAAGAAATGGAGGGTTATGGAATGGCCTAGTTAAAGCCTGAATTTGAATCCCATTGAAATGTTGTGGGGGGATTTGAAATGGGCAGTACATGCAAGAAAACCCTCAACTGAAACAATATTGCATGGAAGAGTGGTCAAAAATTCCAGCAAGCCTGGTGAACAATTATGCAAAACGCCTACAAGAAGTTATTTCTGCTGAAGGGGGCCAATACTAGCTTCTGAAGCCAAGGATGTAGTTAACATTCAAAGATGTTTGTTTGTCCAAATATGTCAAAAAAGCCAACAATTTCCATGATCATATATATATGTATAAGCTATATATCACAAGCACTGAAGCTCTAACTTAAATCCGACTCTGCGGCAAAGTTTAAATGTTACAACTAAACGGAACTTGTGCCAATGTGGCTTCATCACCACTTATTCAGTTCTAATGTAAGCAAAAGTGATTTTGAATACTGTATGAAATAAGGAACAAACAGTGATGAGCAGACACGATGAACACTATTAGGTCAACTGCTGAAGCCAATATGCAGTTGTACACTTAATAGAACCTGCTTTTTGTGAAATCTGAAAAACTTCCAAAAATGCAAGGTGTGTTAATGTGTGACAGGTAAATAATAGGCATCTGCCAGCACTGAACTGAAGAAGCTGACACCGTGATTATGAAAACATCAGAATGAAATGGATGATATGGGGGGAAGCAAGGATGTAATTACACCCGACTTCACCCCACTCTTCCGGTTTATCAGGTTTTTTAAGGTTGTCACTATGCTCGGCTTCATTTTACATTCGTGCCACCACACACTTCTCCTCAGGCAAACACATTGACAGTGTGTAGAGGCACACACGACCATATACAATCAGGAAACCTACGCAATATAGAAAGACTGGGACTTAATAGCATCTTGGATTATTAACAATTGTGTGTGTGCTTGTGTGTTGTAGCTGGCAGGCTTTGAGTGTCAGGGCATGAAGAGGCAAGGCCGGAGGTGCAGTATTGAGTTATCATATCCTCAGTGCTATGTTGTGGAACTGGACAGGGCAAAAAAACAGAAAGAGAAAGACAGGCAGGGTTAACATATAGTCTGCCTGTCTGTCTGAGCATTTTGCCACTCACCACATACCAGGGGCACCATTTCCCGCCCGGAGACAGGCCAGTCTGAGGATCTGATTGGCTGGGTGCCACAATGCACTTACAAAGGCTCCTTTGACTGCAGGTCAGTTGGTTAACCAAGCAGTCAAGGGAGATAGACATTCTCCCAACCATTCAGCATGCTCTTCTTCTTCTGCTTCTGCTTCTTCTTCCTCTCGTCTTACTCTTCCTCCTCCTCCTTCTTCAACACCAAATAGTTCATCAATCTTTATTTTTTTCCCTTCCAGGTTTGGAATTCTTATGTTACTTTAAAGTATGTTGGTCTGAGCAATTCTTGGAGCAGATATAAGCGCTTACAGTGAACAGGAGTGACCTAGTCTGTGTATGTGAGTTAGTGGTGTAGCGATGGACCACAATGAGGCTGTAAATGGTAAATGGCGCTTGTATAGCGCTAATATGAAACCTTTATTAGTTACTTACTTAGGGACAAGTGATTATATAATAAAACTGTTATTTTTGCTGTATGTTTATTATGATTTAGCTCTAATGTGTAAGACAGAGATTGCGTTTGTTACTTTTGTGTCTCGCATACATGAGTTATGCTAAGAGTTTTGAAAAATCTAAGGTGCTTTATATGTGGATGTCTCTCTGTTTTATGGTGTTGATAGCTTTATATAGTACTTTGAACTAATCCAGTACCAGCTTTATTCAGGGCAAAACAGCAGACGTGTAATGCACAGTAGCTTAGCATTAGGGCTGTGCTATATTGTAGTCTATGATACACCGGTACAATTCCTCCCCTTGATGATAATTTGTCATCCCGCAATATTGACAATGTACTTGATCACATGTTTACGTGCCACAATCTGGGCATCGCACACGTAGCACGAGAACAAGCACGGCAGAAGGCGGAGTTCCAACCCTAGAGGAGGAAGAAGAATTAACCCCCCAAACATTGAGCTTTCTCCATAATATTGAAGTGGCTCGGATACAGAAGATCAGACGTGAATCAAATGCCTGTGGTTTGTAAAGTGTGTCAAAAACCCATATCAACCAAGGGTGGGAACACATTAAAAATCTGATTCAAAAACAGTGGCCAGAATATGAGGAAAGCCAGAAGTTGCACGAAGAGAAAGCGCCAACAAGTAAGGTAAAGCAAACTCCTTTAATTCAGAAGGGTATGGCCAAAATGATACTGTTGAATGTTACTAATTCATATCTTCATTTATATCGTTACCCCGAAAAATACCATGAAATATTGTGATAGAGTTTTAAGTCTATATCTCCAGCCCCTACTTAGCACAGCTTATCCTATTAGTGTCTATTAAAGTGAAGACCAACAGCACTGTGCAAATCTGGTCCTACCATCTACCGTCTCTCTCTCTCTCTCTCTCTCTCTCTCTCTCTCTCTCTCTCTCTTTGCATGCATGCCCGTGTGTGTGCGTGTGCACGTGTGCGTGTGTGTGTCTTTTGCTCTCATTTTCTCATACTCTTTTTCTATGCTCGGTCTCCTATCCCTAGTGTAAAAGGCAATTTGCATATAAGTGATGTTTAAATGTGTATTGCTAACTTGCACTAGTAATGTGACTCAGGGACTTCATGCAGGTTTGATCACCGAGCAGGAGCTGTAATGCATCCAAACAGCATTGGTTTAAGCAACAGAACAGATAGAATGGGCCTGCAGGCTTTATAGCTCGGAGGGAGTCATTTAAACAGTCAGTAATACCTTGAAAGCTCATGATTGTGCACTTTTTTTTCAGGAATTTATAGCTACATGTACACATATTCACATGGAATGAATAAAGAGGTTTTGAAGTGAAGCCACTTTGCTTTTTAGGTAGTTGTTATCTCATGATTTTCCTGGTTCCTAGTTAAAGAACAGTGCTGTGTGTGTGTGTGTGTGTGTGTGTGTGTGTGTGTGTGTGTGTGTGTGTGAGTGTCAGAGAGCAACTGAGGTACTACCTCTGGCTCCTTTTCCAGCTGAGTATATGCTGTGTGTTGTAGGGAAATGGATGTGCGGAGAGAGAGGAAAGTGTCCGTGTTAGCTAAACCATTTTCGACAGCAGGGCACTGAGAAAACGACAGAAAAAAGGGAGTGAAGCAGAACAACAAGAAGAGCACAAACAAGTCTGAAGTTTGTGTTTGTTTCAGAAAGGAGAGGTGTAAGCAAGAGGGACCATGTGTGTCACCACCCTCCAGTCCACACTTTCTCCCTCTCTGTCCTAGGGAAACATAAAACAGACTAAAATTCTACTACCCTTCTCTTCCTTCACAGTACACACACACATGCATGTACACACACTCGGAGGCAGCAGCAGTAAGCCGGGGGAAGAAAACCTACTGCTTGACTTTGGTATAAATTATTGATTCTCTTTCCCTTATGAATTTTCCATCGGGTCCCTCCGTCTGAGTATGATATTGTGCAGGTGCGGTGCTACAGAGCGAGCTTCTATCAGAGAGAAACTTGCTTCAACCCGAAGAATACGAGACCACAAACATTGCTAGTGGACTCATCTGTTGTTAGCGCGGTTTAGAGTGAATGCATTTGAATATGCCTCTCATGCATGAATTACTCTGTTCTCGCTGGAGATATTCACCAGAGCGTTCTTCCACTTATTATGTATTTTTTCAGAAATATTTATTGACTTCCTCTTTGACACCAGTTTCTAGTGAAGTCCCTGAGCAGCGAGGGCACCCTGTGACCTCTGAACTCTGGGGTCATAGGCACCGGAAGGAAAAGTGCAAGCAGACAGCGCAGTGCGTCTGCCGCCAAACTTACTCCCTTTCTCGCTGCTTCTCACTCTCCGTGTTCAGGAGTTCAGAGATTGAAAAGAGCAGAACAACAATATTCATCAATTATTTTGCAGTTATCGCCGTGCTTCTAGAACTTTTACCACCCCCCCCCCCTTGCCAGTTTTATCTTCTCTTTTCTAACGCTCTTTCTCTCCCGCTCTCATGTGGAATAGATTTTCTGCTGTTTTCTTCATCCTGACCCTGAGAGGCTTCAGGGCCTGATTAGTCAGATTCAGCACGTAGTCTATTGATCCAAGCCTAAAGGGCAATAACCAAATGGAGCTGGAGCAACAAGTCAATAACGCAGTTATTGCAACAAATCATGGACCTGCGTTTCAATCAGTACTTGCAACTGAGTGCTGTATGTAATCATGAGTGAATTAATGTCACTCACACCCCTCTCGCACCTGCTTATCCCATCACCTTGTACATGTTTCCTTTTTTGTCTCTGTTTCCCTCTTTGTCTTCCACGTGCACAGCCTTCTAGTAACAAAATAATGCAAGCAATTATACATTCATCCCAGTCAACAGCTTCACAGCACAGACTTCCAGTATAAATAAATTCCACCAGTGGAACATTGTATATATATCGAGTTCAACCTCGGTAATTCACACTACAGTTGCATTGATTTATGAAGCAACAGTACTTTGTATTCCAGCACAGAAGATCCAGAGTGGAAGAAGCGCCGTTTTTTTTTTTTTTTTCTCTTTTTTTTTTTTTTAAAGTGTGCACGTGTGAAATTTTATAGAATGCTTCCTGACCCCATATAAATAATTTATAATTATATAAATAATGCTTGTTTATTATTGTTTATTGTTGGAGAGTTAGCTAACTTGATAGAAAGCAACTCGTATAGGTTATCAGGTAAGGTGATTCACAACAGTTTCACAACACACAAGTTCAAACCTCCTAAATCAATTTCGGAGAGTTCTATCGAATTTTAGGAACTCACACTCGAACATGCCGAGTCGTAAGTTTTTAACTTCAGCAGAATGCGTAGATGGCGTTCGGTCACGGCCGTTTCGCAGTTACGCACGAACGACAGATTTCCATCGTGGCCGCAGCTTTTCTTTTCAGTTTCTTCTGCTCTTCAACTCACTCTGTGTCTTTCTTTCTCACGTTCCCTTAACACACCTGAGCTGAAGAGCTGAATTTGTCATCCAGGATTCAGCTGTGAAATTGTAGACCTGAAGGATCTGCAATTTTAATGAAAACGCATGGATTATTTAGAATGACTAAAATCTCCCTTGTAGTGTCAAGTCGAGGGATGTAGAATGACATTAGCCTTTCTTCAGTTCTCCTGTGCAACCGTGTGGCAAATCTCCAGAATTTGCAGTGTGTTTGAAGAGTCGCATTGAAACAAAGGGAAGGAGACACAGGACTAAATATGAAACTGTGACCAGGGAGCTTTTCTTCTCTATTTATCACTTTTTATTTTTATTTTATATGTCCTAAACAGGCTGTGGTTTTCTGTTTGTTGTTCCTTATTCAGCCACAAAGTTCAAGCTCCCAGGATGAGTGACAGCTCCTAACTATCCTCTAAACATATTGTTGGATAATTGTGATCCTATAAGAGGTAAACAAGCAAGAGAATGAGATTTTTTATTTTTTATTTTATTCTCTCAGCATGATGACATAGGTCAAGGTCTCTGTTTCTTCCTAGAAGTATGCCCCCCCCCCTCCTCTATTACAGTGTCCTCTATTCAAACCACTGACATTGCCTAGGGAGAGCTGTCTTACTCTGGTTCATTCTTTCGATCACACGCACTCATACATATCACATGTCCACTCACTTAAAACCATGATGCATAAAACTATACCTAAGTCTATATATGACTCATTATACAGACTTTTGTTGCTCATGTAGCTGCTCCTGCGTGCTGAGTTGTGGAGAACAATAAGTGTTGTACAGAGCGCTTTACTAGAGCAAGGACGGCCAGGGCATTGAGCCCATTAGATGTTTTTTTTTGGGGGGGGGGTTTATTTGAAGGAGACACACATCTTCACAGAGATCACAGCCATAATTACACACTTCAAGCTTTCACCTGATACCTGCATCCTTTTCTGTTTGTGTTCTTTTCACTCACATTGTTTATAACGCACTAAGCTCATTCTGTTGCTCCATATTTTATTATATCTTCTCACTGAAAGCAACCACACAATCACACTCAAATCATCTCCACTTTTAGTGACGGCCTTGCCAGATTGCTGCTGGAGAATCTTTTTCAACATCTCCACTCCAACTCTTCATAAATGATAGATTACTTACTGTTCTTACTTCAGAGATGCTTGAAGGCCATTTGGTCAAAACAATAAGGCATTCAGATAAAATACTACATATATGAAGTGTGTGTGTGTATTTCTCTCTTTATATGGGATTTTCATTACATTTCTAAGAATGCATTTATTTACTTTAATCTTTTTACCAAAAAAGAGCAGTACAGTGGAGCAGAGTAGAGTTGCTATGTCAAGATCCTGCATTAAATCTTGAGCTACAGTTACTGCCTGTTTAGAGTTTCACATGTGGTCCCTACTTGGGTTTGCTCAGGGTTCTCCGGTTTCCTCCCATTGTCCAACAACATGTTGAACCAGTGCATTATTGGCTCAAGCTTGCCCTTATGTGTGAAAGTGTATGTGAATGAGTGAGCCGTTCAATCCAAGTACTTCACAAGTTAATGGAAATACCCCTGGCACAAATAGTTATTCAAGAGTGTGTATGAGTGCATGTGGGTATCGAGCTTAGAATTTATCAGTCAGTTGCTAAAAAGAAACACACACGAACAGCTCGCTGTTCCCCAATCTAAAGTTCTGGCCTTCAGTGGTCTCTCCTGTACTGATCATATGCTGAGATGGTCAAATTCCTGGCTGTTTTGTCTCTTCCCATCCATCTCACTCATGACTTACTGCTATATAAAACAGATTGTGTGATTGAACCACTGAATCATTATAAACCAAAAGCCCAGGTCTGGTCCACCATTCACATAGCATCTAAGCAGAGCCTCACTCCTGGTCCACTCCTCTCTTTGAAAGTGCACACAACTGATTTATGAGTCCTAATGAGATTTCAATGCCGAACAAACAATAAAAATTTATGCGTTTCAAAGTTTTCAAGAGCTGTGATTCCATGACTAGTGTTACACCCTTTCACCGCCTGGTTATACAATCCCCAGCTGTCCTTCTTATGGAATGTGTTTGGGGGGTTTTTTTGTGTGTGTGCGTGTCAAAATTTTTAGCAGCATGTCCAAATTATGAGAGAGTAACTCATCTCACTTGTATTCTTATTTAAGCTGGGCCACTGCGTGTCTCCCTTTATTAGTGATGAGCGTTTAAACTGTTTTTGCTATTCAAATATCCACATTTTAAAAATAACTGTATTCAAATATCTCAAAAGAAATATTAAAAGACAGAAGTTATAACATTTTTGTTTGTGTGCTGTAACTACAGTTTAAGTTTTGAATCTTCAGCTTACCAATGCAAAATAGGCTAATAAAATAGTACCCTTGTCGTGTGGAGTTTTGTAAGTTAATGTTGTGCTGTTTAATAATTTAAGCATGTCCATATGTTCAGATGTGTTCAGAGGTGATTAACAGGTGATTAATTTTACATTGGAACAAAAATGAAACTGGCCTATGGCATAATTCAATGTATACCAATATCAACTCTTTGTGTCTAACATTGTTTATGGTTTAATACCAATTTTAAAAAAGTAATACTAATATATTGGAACGATCCTGCTTAGTTTTCAGTGCATCCGAGAGTTTATGTATTCTAAATACCGGAATAAGTTTAGTCACATCAACAATGACTGTGTGTTAGTCTTCCATTGTGTGGTACTGAAAAATTGAATCTGTCAGACTTTTATAAGTGGGGAACACTTTTAGGCAAATGTGTGAGGAATTAAACACAACAGGGTGTACTGTTATAGGGAAATAATCAACATCGTGGTTGCCTTGGGCCATTAACATATTTTCCTATAACAGCACTTGCTGAAGTGTTTTATTCGTGTAATAATACAGCAGTGTGCTAATGATTATATTTCTATCTATTCTATTTAAGAATAGCACGTCATACATTTTATGCATTTATAGTTACCGTTAACGGTGGAACATTCTCAAAACAACCTAGTTCCTTTTATCACTTACGTTATAGCAGCTATAAAGAGTACTTCCCTCATTAGCCTCTCTTTTTCTGTCCTGAAGTTAATAAGACAACCGTTGCTGCTTGTCATGTTACTGAGAAACCGCCAAGTACAAAGTTCTCTGTCCTGAAGAATTTGCAGTGTCAGAAATCGTAAAGGAACAGCTTTGTTTTCTTTGTTAATTAAGTACAAACATTCATTATCAGGCATATAATATGTGGACCATCTACCATATGAGTCCCTGGGAATTAGTTGTTACTGCAAAAAAAAAAAAAAAGCAATAAAGTATTTGAATGAATGTATTAATATAAACCTGTCATTTGCCTTGCAGTCAGAGCTGTTAGAGAAAATGAATCACCTGCTGGTCAGTAAGACTCATGAATTTAACAGCTGTGTGGTATCAAACCTCTGTAACATATTGAAGTTGTGTCTGGATTGGCAGCATGAAGCTTGACCCCCAGCACATACTTTGCAGGGAACATTGACGAGCTCAGTGAAGAAAACGTACAGTACTAGCTGTATAAAGCTCTTCTCTCTGCCTCAACTGTTCTCGCTGTTTAGCGAGGCTGATTTGTTTGTTCTGAAGTTTCCAGTACAGGGTGCAGGCATAGCAGGATTAGCACACCTATGTTGACTGCTGCCTCGGCACATAACCTGGACTGCAGCCATCAGCCATAACGTGCGCTCTGAAATATGTTTACTGGCCTCTTATTGGCTGCACAGAAGCACAGGCCTTCCCACTTTTGGAGTGAGTGTGTGAGAGCGAGAAAGGGCTTTTCAGGTACATATCGGATCTCTCCCTGCTTTTAACATCAGCACCCTCCCTCTCAGAGAACGAGAGAGAAAGAAGGAGTGATCGAGTGGGAGGAAAGTAGGATATGGAAGGGCAAAAAAAAAAGAGGAAGGGAGGGGGAATAGAGAGCGAGTAAGAGGGAAATCAAGAGGCTGGCATACACAGAAAGGAAATAGCAAGTGAAGCAGACTGGCAAAAGTAGAAAGAGAGCGAGAAAGAGTGCTAGTGTGTTGGCAAGCAGCCAGTGAAGGGAGTGATCTGTAGACACTGAAAAATAAGAGAAAAATCCGAATGCCACTCGGACAACGCTCCGGGACAGCCCACTGCAGCTGCCAGAACGCGCTGTAGGCAGAACTTCCTGAGCGTTCACGAAAAAGTGTTGTGAACAAGGTGTTTCTCCCCCTATCTTCACACTTTCCTTCTTTATCAACATCTCTCCTTTCATACTTCACCCCCGCCCCCTGTTTCTCCTTACCTCCTTTCTCCAGGAGGAGTCGAAATCCCAGGCTGGCCTGCTACTCAGATTGTTAGCTGCATAATAAAAAATGCATGAGTGTGTAGAGCAGCAATCTCGGTCCTGTGAGTGTGTGTACACATCCGCCCGCACGAGGCTCGTCAACACACTGACATATAAGCTGCTGCATGTGTTCAAGTACATCAATTACTTCCTATTTTTTTCTTGTTTTACTCCTTTTATCTGATCTTATCTTTCTTCTACAGCTTTTCCATTAATACAACTTGTGTGAGTGTGTGTAGGAGGAGGGTCTTTCTCCACAGAAATTATTTTTACATTGTTTCAGAGGTTGCACACAGTGTGTGGGGGGGCATATGTGGAGGGAGCAGGAGCTCTCTGGTAAGCATTACAGATCTCTCGGTCTCGGAGCCGCTTAGCTGTATAGTAAGGACGAGTGATGTAGTGGTGTGGGAAGACCAGCACAGCTGCCCCATAATCACACTAATAAACCCTGTTTAACTGGTCTGTTATACACTGCAGCTCTTTAAACACAGCTACGGCAAGAGTTCGAGAAAGAGTGTGTGTGTGTGTTCAAGTATTCTCTGAAGAACATAAGCACCATTTCTCTTTTGGGAATTATATGGTGTCAAGCGCTTTTAAGTAAATAACATGCAATTAAAGGGAACTTTTTTAAACATTACCCCTGGCAGGCTGTGCGAGTATGCGAGTGTGCGTTTTAAGACCTTTCTAAGTACGGAATGTCCCCCTGATGTTATGAATGCATGACAGTTTTGACCTTGTGAGAACCTTTGGCTGGTCCTCATAAAGAAAACTGCTCTTTACAGAAATTGCAGCTTTTGTTCGCAAACCTAAACGTGCCAAAAGACTGTGTTTGGGTACTGAGGTTATGTATAGGGTTAGGGAAAGGTTTAGATTTTGTCACATCAAGTTATCGTTAGGGATGCAGTCCACTGACTTGGTACATTGGTCTTTGCACATGTCAATAGAAATGCAAGTCTGTCTGTGAGAACCAAATGTCCTCATTATAATAACATGACCGTTTATACTATGTGGGAACATTTGACTGGTTCCGTCGAAGAAAAAAAAATGTTTAAAGTGTTTATTTGCAGATTTTGTTTAGGAAATCTAAAATGAGACCCACACGCCTTCTGTTTAGGTACAGCAGTTAACGTTAAGGTCAGTTGCAGACTGCAAACTAAAACACAGACAGTAAACCTGCATGTTTGTGTGTGTTAAGTGTGTAAGCAGTTACGCTTTAAATGAGTGCTGAGTCTGAATTCGCTCCATCACTTCTTCACTATATAGACTGTCCAGTGTAGAGCACTATAAAGAACAGTAGTAACAGAGGCACCACAAAAGAGAACGCAAGAGAAAGAGATAGACCGCAAACTGAAACCACAAACATACAGAAGTATTAAAAGTGACTTTTGTAATTAATAACAAGTGGCACGGTATCCGTACCAGGTCTCCGGTTTGATCTTGCGTTCGGGGTACTGTCTGTGTGAAGTTTTTCCCTTGTCCAAATGGGTTTCCTTTGGGTTCTCCAGTTTCCTCCTACCTTCCGAAAACGTGCCAGTAGGTGTATTCTGTGCTCTTGTGTTTTGCACTGGACTAGCATCCCATCCAGGGTGTATTCTCATTTTGCTCCCAGTGTTCCTGGGATAGGCACAGGATCCAACACACCCCTGACCCAGGATAAAGCAGTTACTGAAGATAAGTGACTGGCTGAATGGATAACAATTATCTGTGAGCTGTAATGGTTGTTAAACAGCATTTTTATTTTAATTTTACATGTATATAAGAAGTTGGTATGCCTTTTGAAAAGTACATTCTACACTGAAAGAACACATACAATGTTCTACTTAGTCTAGAAGTTATGTACATGAGTTAAAACACTGGATTTACAGTGCTCTGTGGGTAATATCATTTGTATCGAATCGAGACAATACTACACAATTCCTGCATCTCACATATGGTACTAAATGCTAAATAAGGCAACGAGCCGAGAGATAACAGCATTGTCGTGTTTGTAGGTTAAAAATGCATTACATTAGGAATCATTAATCTTACAAGTCGCTTATCGATAAAGATCATAGAACTCTAGCCTATATGTGCATCTTTAACAGGTATTTCTTTATCTTTAACAGCTGCACATCCATCACGGTGTGAAGCGTGCACAGAATTCAAAGCAGACCTTTCTTCTTGCTTTTTTCAGTGTGTAGAGAACTCGTAAGCTAAGTGAGTGTGTATTCATGAGGCATTGATGGCTAAGGCCCCATAAAGGCTTCTTTCACGTGGCAGTGTGTAGAGCGCAGTAAAGAGAGCCTGATAAAACATTTATCCTTGTTAGTTTGTGATCACACGCTCAGTTCCGACCTCCCAACTTTTACAGCACACGTAGAGCACGATGTCCATCAGTCAAACCATTAGTGAACACATTGATCGTGCCGACACTCCTCTCACTCTCCCTTGCTCTCTCTTACTGTTTCCCACTTCTCTGTTTCTCCCTCGCTCCGTCTTCACTTCTTCTCTCTGCAGAAATCCCGGCTGGACGAAAATTCTGAGCGGTCAGACGCCGATTGGATTTTGTTTTATTGCCTTAGTCAAAAAAAAAAAAAAAAACCCTCAGTTTTCATAGGTCTTTTCAGAGTGGTTTGTGTGTGTGTGTGCACGTCTGCCCAGTAGGCTCAGGAGTGTTATTGTTGAATGGTGTTGGCTTAAGGGAACAGCTCCCTCTTCCCCCAGTGTAGAGGTGTATCACTGTCCTCATTAGAGCCACTAATAAGGAGAACTGAGAGAGGAAGAGAGAGAGAGAGAAAACACGGGAGAGAGGGGGGGAAAAAGATTTTAAATTTTAATAACACGGGTATGATTTTGTAAATTTTTCCTGACAGAAAAGTCCTCATTATTTTTGTCTGTCTCCAAGCAACCTCTCCTCCACCTCCTCCCCTGATAAACGGACTTTTCCTGCTTCTCTCTCTCTCTTTCTTTCTTCTCTCCATCCCTCAAACTCTTTTTGAGCTTAGGGCAATATTCTTAACCCATTGACTGAGTGTAATTTTGGCTTCTGCTTTTGGAAAGAGTTATTTTGGCAAGACTGGGACTCTTGTCTGCCATTGCGTTTTTCTGTGCCTGGCTCCATGTAGGACATGTAGTGTACTTTATGCTCAGAGCAAGTGTGTGTGTTCATGTTCGTGTGTGTGTGTGTGTGTGTGTGTGTGTGTATAAGGCTCACCTCACCCTGAGCTGTGAGTTGTGACAGCACAAGCAGCTCTCCCCAAACCCTCTGTCATGTGTCAGAGTGAAAAGATGGATGTAGGTTGATGGGTGCTGCTCTGCTCTGTTCTTTTTGGGCTTGGCTCAGCATAGGACAGAGCCTCCATCGAAACCCCAAGCAGCATGGCCTTCCGTTTCTCTCTCCTTCTCACACTCATCACATCACTGCACTCACTACTGATGGCCCTAGCATGGATAAGCGTGTGGGCGGCTCTTAGTGGTCAGCTTAAAGGCTGCTGACACATCATGGTTGGAGCACCTATGTTTGTGAATCCTGCTTTCCTTAAATAGATAGGTGCTCTACCAAAGCTGTCAGTCATTGTGCTGTTCAGTGAGTGGGTGCTGTAAAAGCCAGGAATGTTAGACCAAGGGAAACAGTTTAATGAGTGGGTCTAATGCAAACCTCAATAACTCAAAAACAAGTACTCTATAAATAATGTCAACTTGGAATAAAAAAAGATCTATGGCTTTAATAAATAGCCAGAATTATTATTGCACACATTTAAATAATGATATTTGAATAGTTGTATTATGTTCATAGAATAAATCTGTCATGAAGGGTCCATGAAATTAACTTTTCATGTAAGGGTTCATGTAAGACTGAAAGCCAAAAACATCAACCAGCCTTAAAGGAGCTGCTATCCACACGAGCCCCAGTTTTGCAACAAGTTATGTTTTAAGGCAAATAAATCGGTTGTCTTTGTAGTTTTGCTTGACCACAATAGATGTTTCAAGACATGTCTCCGGTTTTCAACCAGTTTCTCATTTGTGCCGGTATACCACCCAAACAAGTGGTGTAGTGTTTCTACATAGAAATAGACGTGGGTGATGAGCAATAGCCCTGTCTTCTCTCAGTCTTCCCAGTGTGGCAGATTATAACTCCTCTCTGGCCCCTTCCTCTCTTTCTTTCAGCTCTTTGCCGTACTGGACATCAGCTTCTTCCTGTAAATATCTGCACTCCCTTCTAGATGTGTGTGCGCATGTGTGTGTGGTGTGCATGTGTAAATAATTAGTGTAAATAATGCAGGCTAGTTAAAGAGACATGGGGGAGATTTGGCCTCGCTAAACAAGCTCTGATTTATGTCGTCCACTATGAATACCCTCGGAATTATGCAGGCCTGTCAGCTAATCAGAACAGGCCTTTACTCTGCAGCTCTCCAAGCTTGAATAACTCTGATTTAGAGCAAATGCTCTAACCTTCCATCCTCGTTACATTAACCCACCCATATATTATAGCCGACTCATATACACTCATACAGTCACAGGTTACTCTTACCAGCACATATAGTTATTTAACGGCATCTGGACCTGATGCCATATGCACCTAAAGTATCTTATTAAACATGAAACTAGTTTGTGAACCTGGGTGCAAACCCAGGAACCCATCACTGGTCCACTTTAAACCTGTAGACTGTGGAACTCGAGTATGTGTGTAATGTGTAAAACCTTGGAGCTCATAGGACCAGGTGTCAAGTAATGTTTTTACCCAAGTTTAAAGTTTCATGGCCGAGAAGATAATACTGTGGTCTGAGATGGAAGAAAGCAATCAAATGCAAGTGAGCCGGTTTTAGACTGTGCCGTTTCAGGGGTCTTTTAAGACTGTTAGTCACTGTGCAAGAGGATCCCAGTAAAATCTTTGCCGAATTCTATAAGAGAGTATGCGCTCCGTGTCAGATTATATGATGAAGATCCACTAATAATTAAAGTAAAACTTTACTGCATTCAGTTTAGGTCATCAAACAGCATGATCCGGATTCCTGCAGGAAATCGAGCCGCACAGAAAGACACGAGCCCTCAGTAAAATAGTGGCAATGCTTTGCCTGTAGAAATGCTGCTTTAAAAAGTGAAAAAGAGAAGTTTGGAGTCATTTTCGGCTGCTTAAAGGAGGACAATATGAATATCAGTTCTCTTTGCTACCTCCGTGCTTTATGAAAAACAGCAGTTTGTGTGTGTGTGTGTGTGGGAGAGAGAGACAGAGCACAGGGTGCTGCTGCTTCGCTGCAGCGGTGATGAATGGCGAGGGTGTGGGTTATTCATCTCCTGTTTGGTGCAGTGGACAGTGGCCCAGCTCTCTTCACATGTCAGCACATGGGATAATTCTGTCATTTATCAGGAGTGACTGGGACAGGAGTCACCACCGTAGACCAACCCTGGGGTCCCGCCCGTTTGTCTTCCCCTTACTCTCCTCTTCACTTCCTTACTCACATGTAGCACACCCACTTTCACTCTTTACTTTAAATCTTTTTGCAATGTGTTTGTCCTTTTTGAAAGTTGAGAGAGGTGAACACCGGACATGAGGGTTTATGGAGATTTATGGCAATAATTTTTTTTATTAGCTAATATGTTTTTATGCACAAATCCAGCTTTAAAACTTGCACTTGTGTGTGCTTTTATTCATTTCATCCCCATGTCCATGAATAGAAATCACTAGAACAATGGATTGGTGGAATTAAGTAGTACTAACACTAAAATAACACTAAAACCTTGGATATGGAGATGAGTATTCAGGCCAAGGGTGAAAACATTTTTATATCTATATATATATATATCAGTCCAGTCTGCATTGAGGATGTATAAAAACCATGTCTCATTTCATTAACACTTCTGTGTCTCTCTGTCTGTGTGCAGGGTCATTCAGAACCGTATCCTGATCTTCATCCTGGGCGCCATCCTCCTCCTCTCCATCGTCCTGGCCATCTATTTCAATCTGCGAAGCCACTGATCTCCAGTGACGGGTCCTGTGTGTGTGTGTGTGTGCGTGTGTGTGATTAATAGCAACAAAAAGCACGCTGGAGTAATTAGGACAAATTGTTCGTATGAATCATTCCTGGTGGGCAGTGACAGGTCATCTCCTCTCTCCACTCTCTCCTGCGGAGCACAACCGCGCCCGCTCTACCCTCTAGTCATACTGCTAGGACCTTACTGTTCAAACCTTTTGCATGGGACCTCCTTCCGGCTGACCTCCACG